>NW_024752156.1:0-36022 GCF_018991925.1 Homarus americanus
GGTACACCTTTGACTCACCCAGGTACACCTCCGACACTCCCAGGTACACCTCCGACACTCCCAGGTCACTTCTCACACACTGCCCAGGTACACCTCTGACACTCCCAGGTACCTCTGACACTCCCAGGTACACCTCTGACACTCCCAGGTGCTCACTGACATTCCTGGTACGTCTGACACTCCCAGGTACACCTCTGACCTCCCAGGTACACCTCTGACACTCCAGGTACACCTCTGACACTCCCAGGTACACCTCCTGACACTCCCAGGTACACCTCTGACACTGCCAGGTACACCTCTGACACTCCCAGTGCACCTGTGACACTCCCAGTACATCTCGACCTCCCAGGTACACCTCTTGCACTCCCAGGTACACCTCCGATATTCCCAGGTACACCTCCGATACTCCCAGGTACACCTTTGACCTCCCAGGAACTCCACTGACACTCCCTGGTACACTCTGACACTCCCAGGTACACCTCTGACCTCCCAGGTACACCTCTGACCTCCCAGGTGCCCTCCTGACCTCCCAGGCACCTCCGACCTCCAGGTACCTCCGACACTCCCAGGTACACCTCTGACACTCCCGGGTACACCTCTTACATCCTGGTTCTCTGCCTCCCAGGCACCTCAGGCCTCCCGTTACCTCAGACACTCACAGGTACATCTCTGACACTCCCAGGTACCTCCGACTTGCTCACCCAAATTTTTACCTCTGATACTTCCAGGTACCTCTGACACACCCAGGCTTTTTCTGACATTCCAGGTGCTCATCTGACTTGCTCCCCAGGTACACTGGGCTGCTCCCACGTGCATCTGACGCCGGGCACACCTCTGGCCTCCCCAGGCACACCTCTGACCCTCTCCAGGGCCTCCAACCTCCCAGGTGCCCACCTCCTGACACTTCAAGGTTATCTCCAGGCCCTGTGGCCTCCCAGTGCACCTCTGACACTCTCCAGGTACACCCAGCCACTACCAGGTACACCTCCTGGCCTCCCAGGTACTCCATGACATACAGGCCGCTCTCCCAACCTCCCAGGTACACCTTTGAGCAATCTGGTACCTCCCTGACACTCCCGTTACACCAGACTGCTCCCAGATACCTTTGACATTCCCAGGTACTCATCTGGCCTTGCTCCCAGGTGCCTCAGCCTCCCAGGTACCTCCTGACACTCCCAGGTACCTCACTGACACTCCCAGGTACCTCAATGCTCCCCAGGTATACATCTGACTTGCTCTCAGTTACACCTCCAGCTCAGTTATGCCTGGGCACTCCCAGGTACACCTCCTGTGCTCCCAGGTACATCTCTGACTCTCCCAGGTGCACCACCGACACTCCCAGGTACACCTCCGACACTCCCAGGTACCTCTGACACTCCTGGTTCACGCGCACTCAGGTGCACTCAGGCTCCAGTGCACCTCTGACACTCCCGGTTACACCTCTGGGCTTTCCCAAGTGCACCTCTCTGACCTCCCAGGTGCCTCTGACACCCCAGGTGCACCTCTGAGCTGCTGCCAGGTGCACCTCTGACACTCCCAGGTGCACCTGTGACCTCCCAGGTGCCTACACTTGCACTCCCAAGTGCCTCCGATTCACAGTTTTCGTCTCCCAGGTACACATTTTGACCTCCAGGAACTCCACCTGACCTCCTGGTTGCACGTCTGACCTCCCAGGTGCCTGCCTCGGCCTCCCAGATTGCCACCTCTGGCCTCCCCAGTTACACCTCGACACTCCCAGTTACCCCACAACCTCCCAGGTACACCCCAGGCACTCCAGGTACTCCTCGGCACTCGGCCTGCCTCACTTTGCTCTGGGTACCATGACTGCTCCCAGGTACACGCAACACTCCCAGGTACACCTCTCTGACACTCTCCAGGGGCTGCCTCCCGACACTCCCAGGTACCACCTGGCCTCCCCCAGGTACACCTCCGATACCCCAGGTACCTCCCGATAGTCCCAGGTGCCTCTGTGGCTCCCAGGCTCTCAAGACACTCCCTGGTTCACCTCTGACACTCCCAAGGCCACCTCTAACACTCCTGGTGCCTCTGATACTCCCAGGTACACATCCGACACTCTGGTGTTGCACCTCTGACACTCCCCAGGTACACGTCTTACACTCTGGTTTGCTCCTCTGGCTTACTCCCAGGTACATACCTCAGAGCACTCCCAGGTACACCTCAGACACGCCCAGGTACCTCTGGCCTCCCAGGTACCACCTCCTGACACTCCCAGGTACACCCCTGACACTCCCAGGTACACCTCCCCGACACTCCCAGGCACACCTCTGACACTTTCAGGTGCCTCAGACACTCCCGGGTGCACCGCTAACACCAGGTACACCTCTGACTCCCAGGTACACCTCCGACCACTCCCAGGTACACTTGTCACACTACCAGGTGCCTCCTGACACTCAGGTACCTCCTGACACTCCCAGGTGCCTCTGACGCTCCCAGGTACACCTCTGGCTCCCAGGGGTACACCTCTGATATTCCAAGGTACACTTCCGATGCTCAAGGTGCACCTTTGACACTCAGAGTGCTCCACTGACACTCTGTTGCACCTCTGGCTTGCTCCCAGGCCACCTCCCGTGCTCCCAGGCACACCTCCCCATTCTCCCAGGTACACCTCCATTTGCTCCCAGTACCTCGAACACTTCCTGGTTCACCTCTGGCTTGCTACAGTTGCATCTCTCTTGACCTCCCTGGTACACCTCTGACCTCCTCAGGTACACCTCTGACATTCCCAGGTTCACCTCTGACCTCCCAGGTACACCGCTGACCTCCCAGGTACACCTCCTGACCTCCCAGGTACACCTCTGACTCTCCCAGGTACACCTCCGACACTCCCAGGTGCACACCTCCGACCCTCCCAGGTACACTTGTCACACTCCCAGGTACACCTCTGACACTCCCAGGTACACCTCCTGACACTCCCAGGTACACCTCTGACACTCCCAGGTGCACCTCTGGCACTCCCAGGTACACCTCTGATATTCCCAGTACACTTCGTGCTCCAAGGTACACTGACACTCCCAGGTACTCCACTGACACTCACTGGTACACCTCTGACACTCCCAGGTACACCTCCGATACTCCCAGGTACACTCCGATACTCCCAGGTACATCAGACACTTCCTGGTTCACCTCTGCCTCCCTGGTTCATCTCTGACCTCCCTGGTACACCTCTGACACTCTCAGGTACACCTCTGACATTCCCAGGTTCACCTCTGACTCCCAGACACCAATGACACTCCCAGGTACACCCCTGACACTCCCAGGTACACCACTGACACTACCAGGTACACCTCCTGACCTCCCAGGTACTCCTTTGACGCTCCCAGGTACTCATCTGACACTCCCAGGTACACCTCTGACACTTCCAGGTACACCGCTGACACTCCCAGGTACACCGCTGACACTGCCAGTACCTCAGACACTGCCAGGTATACCTCAGACACTCCCAGGTACAGCTCAGACACTCCCAGGTACACCTCAAACACTCCCAGGTGCACCTGTGACACTCCCAAGTGCACCTCAGACACTCCCAGGTACACCGCTGACACTCCCAGGTACACCTCTGACACTCCCAGGTACACCTCTGACTCACCCAGGTACACTTCCGACACTCCCAGGTACACCTCCGACACTCCCAGGTACACTTCTCACACTGCCCAGGTACACCTCTGACACTCCCAGGTACACCTCTGACGCCAGGTACACCTCTGACACTCCCAGGTACTCCACTGACATTCCCTGGTACACCTCTGACACCCAGGTACACCTCTGACACTGCCAGGTACACCTCTGGCATCCCAGGTACACCTGTGACACTCCCAGGTACATCTCGGCACTCCCAGGTACACCTCTTGCACTCCAAGGTACACCTCCGTTATTCCCAGGTTACCTCGATACTCCCAGGTACACCTTTGACACTCCCAGGAACTCCACTGACACTCCTGGCACACTCTGAGCACTCCAGGTACACCTCTGACAATCCCAGGTACACCTCTGACACTCCCAGGTACACCTCTGACACTCCCAGGTACCTCCGACACTCCCAGGTACACCTGACACTACCAGGTACACCTCTGACACTCCCAGGTACTCCTTTGACTCCCAGGTTGCTCCTCTGACACTCCCAGGTACACCTCTGACACTTCCAGGTACACCATGGACACTCCCAGGTTGCCATGCCTGCCGGTACACCTTAGACACTGCCAGGTATGCCTCAGACACTCCCAGGTACAGCTCAGACACTCCCAGGTACACCTCAAACCTCCCAGGTTGCACCTGCTGACACTCCCAAGTGCACCTCCTGACACTCCCAGGCACACCTCTGGCCTCCCAGGTAAACCTCAGACACTCCCAGGTACACCGCTGACGCCAGGTAGACCTCTGACACTTCCAGGTTCACCTGACTCACCAGGTACCTCCGACACTCCCAGGTACACCTCCGACACTCCCAGGTACACTTCTCCACACTGCCCAGGTACACCTCTGACACTCCCAGGTACACCTCTGGCCTCCCAGGTACACCTCTGACACTCCCAGGTACTCCACTGACATTCCCTGGTACACCTCTGACACTCCCAGGTACACCTCTGACACTCCCAGGTACACCTCTGACCTCCCAGGTACACCTCTGACCTCCCAGGTACACCTCTGACACCCCCAGGTACCTCTGACGCCAGGTACACCTCTGACACTCCCAGGTACACCTGTGACACTCCCAGGTACATCTCCGACACTCCCAGGTACACCTCTTGCACTCCCAGGTACACCTCCGTATTCCCAGGTACACCTCCGATACACCCAGGTACCTTTGACACTCCCAGAACTCCTGAGCCTCCTGGTACACCTCTGACCTCCCAGGTACACCTCTGACACTCCCAGGTACACCTCTGACCTCCCAGGTACCCCTCTGACACTCCCAGGTACACCTCCGACACTCCCAGGTACACCTCCGACACTCCCAGGTACACCTCGTGACCTCCCGGGTACACCTCTTACAGTCCCTGGTTCTCCCCCCTCCCAGGTACACCTCAGACACTCCCAGGTATACCTCAGACACTCCCAGGTACATCTCTGACACTCCCAGACACCTCCGACCTCCCAGGTACACCTCTGATACTTCCAGGTACACCTCTGGCACACCCAGGTACACCTCTGACATTCCCAGGTACTCATCTGACACTCCCAGGTACACCCAGACACACCCACGTGCCCATCGGCCTCCCAGGTACACCTCTGGCACTCCCAGGTACACCTCTGACCCTCTCAGGAACACCTCCGGCACTCCCAGGTACACCTCTGACACTTCAGGTTCATCTCTCAGCACTCCCAGGCACACCAATGACACTCCCAGGTACACCTCCTGACACTCCCAGGTACACCACTAGGCCCCACCAGGTACACCTCCGAGCACTCCCAGGTACACCCAGACACTCCCAGATACACCTTTGACATTCCCAGGTACTCATCTGAGCCTCCCAGGTACACCTCAGACACTCCCAGGTACACCTCAGACTCCCAGGTACCTCACTGACACTCCCAGGTACACCTCTGATACTCAGGTATACATCGAGCCTCTCAGTTACACCTCCGACACTCCCAGTTACACCCTGACACTCCCAGGTACCTCTGACGCAGTGCCTCTCAGCTCTCAGGTGCACCACCGACACTCCCAGGTACACTTCCGACACTCCAGGTACACCTCTGGCCTCCCTGGTTCACCGCTGACACTCTCAGGTACACCTCTGACACTCCCAGGTACACCTCTGACCTCCCAGGTACACCTCTCAGACTCCAGGTACACCTCCTGACACTCCCAGGTACCTCCTGACACCCCAGGTGCACCTCTGACACTGCCAGGGTACACCTCTGACCTCCCAGGTACCTGTGACCTCCCAGGTATTCTCCGACACTCCCAGGTACACCACTTGCACTCCCAGTACCTCCGATATTCCCAGGTACACCTCCGATGCTCCCAGGTACACCTTTGACACTCCCAGGAACTCCACTGACACTCCCTGGTACACGTCTGACACTCCCAGGTACCTCTGACACTCCCAGGTACACCTCAGGCACTCCCAGTTACACCTCCGACACTCCCAGTTACACCTGACCTCCAGGTACACCCCTGAGCCTCCCAGGTCTCCTCTGAGCCTCCCAGGTATACCTCCTAACACTCCCAGGTACACCTCTGACACTCCAGGTACACCACTGACACTCCCAGGTACACCTCTGACACTCCTCAGGAACACCTCCGACACTCCCAGGTACACCCTGACCTCCCAGGTTACCTCCGATACCCCCAGGTACACTCCGATAGTCCCAGGTACCTCTGACCTCCCAGGTACACCTCTGGCCTCCCAGGTACACCTCTGACTCTCCCAGGTACACCTCCGACACTCCCAGGTACACCTCCGACCCTCCCAGGTACACTTGATCACTCTCAGGTACACCTCTGACCTCCCAGGTACACCTCTGACACTCCCAGGTGCCTCTGACACTCCCAGGTACACCTCTGGCACTCCCAGGTACACCTCCTGATATTCCCAGGTACACTTCCGATACTCAAGGTACACCTTTGACACCTCCAGGTACTCCACTGCACTCACTGGTACACACCTCTGACACTCCCAGGTACACCTCCGATACTCCCAGGTACACCTCCGATACTCCCAGGTACATCAGACACTTCCTGGTTCACCTCTGACACTCCTGGTTCATCTGACTCCCTGGTACATCCTGACACTCTCAGGTACACCTCTGACATTCCCAGGTTCACCTCTGACCTCCCAGGCACCAATGACACTCCCAGGTACACCCCTGACACTCCCAGGTACACCACTGACACTGGGTACACCTCTGACCTCCCAGGTACTCCTTTGACGCTCCCAGGTACTCTCTGACCTCCCAGGTACACCTCTGACACTTCAGGTACCCGCCTGACACTCCCAGGTACACCGCTGACACTGCCGGTACACTCAGGCGCTGCCGTTGTATCTCAGACACTCCCAGGTACAGCTCAGACACTCCCAGGTACCTCAAACACTCCCAGGTGCACCTGTGACACTCCCAGAGTGCACCTCAGACACTCCCAGGTACACCTTGACCTCCCAGGTACCTCTGACCTCCCAGGTACACCTCTGACTCACCCAGGTACCTTCCGACACTCCCAGGTACACCTCCGACACTCCCAGTGCACTTCTCCCACTGCCCAGGTGCACCTCTGACACTCCCAGGTACACCTCTGACCTCCCAGGTACACCTCTGACACTCCCAGGTACTCCACTGACATTCCTGGAACACCTCTGACATTCCCAGGTACACCTCTGACACTCCCAGGTACCTCTGACCTCCCAGGTACACCTCTGACTTCCAGGTACACCTCTGACACCCAGGTACACCTCTGACACTGCCAGTGCACCTCTGACCTCCCAGGCACCTGTGACACTCCCAGGTACCTCAGACACTCCCAGGTACCTCTTGCACTCCAAGTACACCTCCGTTATTTCCAGGTGCCTCCGATGCTCCCAGGTACACCTTTGACCTCCCAGGAACTCCACTGACCTCCCTGGTGCACACCTCTGACACTCCCAGGTACACCTCTGACAATCCCAGGTACACCTCTGCCTCCCAGTGCACCTCGGCCTCCCAGGTACACCTCCGACACTCCCAGGTACACCACCTGACACTACAGGTACACCTCTGTCACTCCAGGTACTCCTTTGACGCTCCCAGGTGCTCCTCTGACACTCCCAGGTACACCTGACACTTCCAGGTACCACCGCCACCTCCCAGGTACACCTCTGACACTGCCGGTACACCTGTAAGCACTGCAAGTATCCTCAGACACTCCCAGGTACTGCTCAGACACTCCCGGTACACCTCAAGCACTCCCAGGTGCACCTGTGACACTCCCAAGTGCACCTCCTGACACTCCCAGGCACACCTCTGACACTCCCAGGTAAACCTCAGACACTCCCAGGTACACCTCTGACCTCCCAGGTACACCTCTGACACTCCCAGGTACCTCTGACTCACCCAGGTACACCTCCGACACTCTCAGGTACCTCGACACTCCCAGGTACACTTCTCACACTGCCCAGGTACACCTCTGGCACTCCCAGTGCACCTCTGACACTCCCAGGTACACCTCTGACCTCCCAGGTACTCCTGACATTCCTGGCACACCTCTGACCTCCCAGGTACACCTCTGACCTCCCAGGTACACCTCTGACACTCCCAGGTACACTTCTGACACTTCCAGGTACACCTCTGACACCCCCAGGTACACCTCTGACACTGCCAGGTAGCCTCTGACCTCCCAGGTACCTCTGACCTCCCAGGTCTCAGACACTCCCAGGTACCTCTTACTCCAGTACCTCCGTTATTCCCAGTACACCGTGCTCCCAAGTACACCTTTGCACTCCCAGGAACTCCTGACACTCCTGGTGCACCTCTGACCTCCCAGGTACACCTCCTGACAATCCCAGGTACACCTCTGACCTCCCAGGTACACCTCTGACACTCCCAGGTACCTCCGACCTCCCAGGTACACCTCTGGCACTGTAGTCCTCTTACAGTCCCTGGTTCTCCCCTGACCCTCCCAGGTACCTCAGACACTCCCAGGTAAACCTCAGACACTCCCAGGTACACCTCAGACACTCACAGGTACATCTCTGACACTTCCAGGTACCTACAGACACTCCCAGGTGCACCTTTGACACTCCAGGTACCTGGCTCTCCCAGGTACCAGACCCTCCCAGATACACCTCTGACATTCCCAGGTACTCATCTGATGCTCCCAGGTAAACCTAGACACTCCCAGGTACACCCCTGGCCTCCCAGGTACCCCTGCCTCCCAGGTACCTCCTGACACTCCGAGGTACACCCAGACACTCCCAGGTACACCTCTGACACTCCCAGGTACACCTCTTACAGTCCTGGTTCTCCCCAACCTCCCAGGTACACCTCAGACCACTCCCAGGTACCTCAGACCTCCCAGGTACCTCAGATACTCCCAGGTGTCTCTGACCTCCTGGAACTCACCAGGCACTCCTGGTTTCTGGCCTCCCAGGTACCTCTGACCTCCCAGGTACACCTCCGACACTCCCAGGTACCTCTGACACTCCCAGGTACACCTCCTAAGTCCCTGGTTCTCTGACACTCCCAGGTACACCTCAGAACCTCCAGGTACCTTTGACTCTCCCAGGTACCCCAGACACTCCCAGATACACCTCTGACATTCCCAGGTACTCATCTGACATCTGGTATCTCTACAGTCCTGGTTCTCCCTGACACTCCCAGGTACACCTCAGACACTCCCAGGTTCACCTCTGACCTCCCAGGCACACCAATGACCTCCCAGGTACACCTGACACTCCCGTACACCATGACACTACCAGGTACCTCTGGCACTCCCAGGTACTCCTTTGACGCTCCCAGGTGCTCTCTGACACTCCCAGGTGCACCTCTGACACTTCCAGGTACACCGCTGACACTCCCAGGTACCATGACACTGCCGGTACCTCAGCACTGCCAGGTATCCTCAGACACTCCCAGTGCAGCTCAGACACTCCCAGGTGCCTCAAGCATCCCAGGTGCACCTCAGACATCCCCAAGTGCACCTCAGACACTCCCAGGTACACCGCTGACCTCCCAGGTACACCTCTGACACTCCCAGGTACAACTCTGACTCACCAGGTACTTCCGACACTCCCAGGTACACCTCCGACACTCCCAGGTACACTTCTCCCACACTGCCCAGGTACCTCTGACACTCCCAGGTACACCACCAGCCACTGCAGGTACACCTCTGTCCTCCCAGGTACTCCTTTGAGCTCCTAGGTGCTCCTCCTGACCTCCCAGGTACCTCTGACACTTCCAGGTACACCTTGACCTCCCAGGTACACCGCTGACACTGCCAGTGCCTTAAACACTGCCGTGTACCTCAGACACTCCCAGGTACAGCTCAGACACTCCCAGGTACACCTCAAGCACTCCCAGGTGCACCTGTGACCTCCCAAGTGCACCTCTGACACTCCCAGGCACACCCTGACACTCCCAGGTAAACCTCAGACACTCCCAGGTACACCATGAGCCTCCCAGGTACACCTCTGAGCATCTCCTCAGACTCACCCAGGTACACCTCCGACCTCCCAGAACACCTCCGACACTCCCAGGTACACTTCTCACACTGCCCAGGTACACCTCTGACACTCCCAGGTACACCTCCAGCCTCCGGTACACCTCTGACACTCCTAGGTACTCCGTGAAATTCCTGGTACACCTCTGACACTCCCAGGTACCTCTGACCTCCCACCTCTGACACTCCCAGGTACACTTCTGACACTTCCAGGTACCTCTGACACCCCAGGTGACACCTCTGACACTGCCAGGTAGACCTCTGACACTCCCAGGTACACCTGGCCTCCCAGGTACATCTCAGACACTCCCAGGTACACCTCTTGCACTCCAAGTACACCTCCGTTATTCCCAGGTACACCTCCGGGCCTCCCAAGTACACCTTTGACCTCCCAGGAACTCCACTGACCTCCTGGTACACCTCTGACACTCCCAGGTACACTGTCCCAGGTGCCTCTAACTCCCAGGTACACCTCTGACCTCCCAGGTACACCTCCGACACTCCCAGGTACACCTCTGACACTACTGGGTACACCTCTTACAGTCCTGGTTCTCCCCTGACCTCCCAGGTACACCTCAGACACTCCCAGGTAAACCTCAGACACTCCCAGGTACACCTCAGACACTCACGGTACATCTCTGACCTCCCAGGTACACCAGAACACTCCCAGGTACCTTTGACCTCCCAGGTACACCTCTGACTCTCCCAGGTACCACCAGACACTCCCAGATACACCTCTGACATTCCCAGGTACTCATCTGATGCTCCCAGGTAAACCTCAGACACTCCCAGGTACACCCCAACCTCCCAGGTACACCCGTGACACTCCCAGGTACACCTCCTGACACTCCGAGGGTACACCCAGACACTCCCAGGTACACCTCTGGCACTCCAGGTACACCTCTTACAGTCCCTGGTTCTCCCCCTGACACTCCCAGGTACACCTCGGACCTCCCAGGTACCTCAGGCACTCCCAGGTACACCTCAGATACTCCCAGGTACATCTCTGACACTCCCAGGAACTCCACTGACGCTCCTGGTACCTCTGACCTCCCAGGTACACCTCTGACACTCCCAGGTACCTCCGACACTCCCAGGTACACCTCTGACCTCTCAGGTACACCTCTACAGTCCCTGGTTCTCCCCTGCTACTCCCAGGTACACCTCAGACACTCCCAGGTAAACCTCAAACACTCCCAGGTACCTCAGACACTCCACGGTACATCTCTGACACTCCCAGGTACACCACAGACACTCCCAGGTACACCTCTGACCTCCCAGGTACACCTCTGACTCTCCCAGGTACACACCAGACACTCCCAGATACACCTCTGACATTCCCAGGTACTCATCTGATACTCCCAGGTAAACCTCAGCCACTCCCAGGTACCCCTGACACTCCCAGGTACACCTGACACTCCCAAGTACCCTCTCGACACTCCGAGTACACCAGACACTCCCAGGTACCTCTGACACTCCCAGGTACACCTCTTACAGTCCCTGGTTCTCCCCTGACTCCTCCCAGGTACACCTCAGACACTCCCAGGTACACCTCAGACACTCCCAGGTACACCTCAGATACTCCCAGGTACATCTCCTGACACTCCCAGGAACTCACTGGCTCCTGGTACACCTCTGACACTCCCAGGTACACCTCTGACACACCCAGTGCCCTCCGGCACTCCCAGGTACACCTCCTGACACTCCCAGGTACCTCCTACAGGTCCTGGTTCTCCCCCTGACTCTCCCAGGTACACCTCAGACACTCCCAGGTACACCTTTGTCTCTCCCAGGTCACCCCAGACACTCCCAGATACACCTCTGACATTCCCAGGTGCTCATCTGACCTCCCAGGTACACCTCCTACAGTCCCTGGTTCTCCTGGCTGCTCCCAGGTACACCTCAGACACTCCCAGGTTCACCTCCTGACACTCCAGGCACACCAGACACTCCCAGGTACACCCCTGACACTCCCAGGTACACCACTGACACTACCAGGTACACCTCTGACCTCCCAGGTACTCCTTTGACGCTCCAGGTACTCCTCTGACACTCCCAGGTGCACCTCTGACACTTCAGGTACACCGCTGGCACTCCCAGGTCACGCCTGACACTGCCGGTACCTCAGACACTGCCAGGTATGCCTCAGACACTCCAGGTACAGCTCAGACACTCCCAGGTGCCTCAAACCTCCCAGGTGCACCTCAGACACTCCAAGTGCCTCAGACACTCCGGTACACCGCCGGCCTCCCAGGTACCTCTGACACTCCCAGGTACAACTCTGACCACCCAGGTACACTTCAGACACTCCCAGGTACCTCCGACACTCCCAGGTACCCTTCTCCACACTGCCCGGTACACCTCTGACCTCCCAGTGCCTCTGACACTCCCAGGTACACCTCTGCCTCCCAGGTGCTCACTGACATTCCCTGGTACACCTCTGACATTCCCAGGTACACCTCTGACACTCCCAGGTACACCTCTGACACTCCCAGGTACACCTCTGACCTTCCAGGTGCACCTCTGACACCCAGGTACACCTCTGACACTTGCCAGGTACACCTCTGACACTCCCAGGTACCTGTGACCTCCCAGGTACATCTCAAACCTCCCAGGTACACCGCTTGCTCAAGTCACCTCCGTTATTCCCAGGTACACCTCCGATACTCCCAAGTACACCTTTGACACTCCAGGAACTCCACTGACACTCCCTGGGTACACCTCTGACACTCCCAGGTACCTCTGACAATCCCAGGTACACCTCTGACCTCCCAGGTACCTCTCCAACCACTCCCAGGTACACCTCCGACACTCCCAGGTACACCACCCAGCACTACCAGGTACCTCTGTCACTCCCAGGTACTCCTTGACGCTCCTAGGTGCTCCTCGAGCACTCCCAGGTACACCTCTGACACTTCCAGGTACCATGGCCTCCCAGGTACACCATGACACTGCCAGTACACCTTAAACACTGCCAGGTATACCTCAGACACTCCCAGGTACAGCTCAGACACTCCCAGGTACACCTCAAACGCTCCCAGGTGCCTGTGACACTCCCAAGTGCACCTCTGACATCCCAGGCACACCTCTGACACTCAAGTAAACCTCAGACACTCCCAGGTACACCTTCGGCCTCCCAGGTACACCTCTGACACTCCCAGGTACACCTCTGACTCACCCAGGTACACCTCCGACACTCCCAGGTACACCTCCGACACTCCCAGGTACTTCTCACACTGCCCAGGTACACCTCTGACACTCCCAGGTACACCTCTGACCTCCCAGGTACACCTCTGACACTCCCAGGTACTCCACTGACATTCCCTGGTACCTCTGACCTCCAGGTACACCTCTGACACTCCCAGGTACACCTCTGACACTCCCAGGTACCTTCTGACACTTCCAGGTACACCTCTGACACCCCCAGGTACACCTCTGACACCAGGTAGACCTCTGACACTTCCAGGTACACCTCTGACACTCCCAGGTACATCTCAGACACTCCCAGGTACACCTCTTGCCTCCCAAGTACACCTCCGTTATTCCCAGGTACACCTCCGATGCTCCCAAGTACACCTTTGACACTCCCAGGAACTCCACTGACACTCCCTGGTACACCTCGGCCTCCCAGGCCTCTGACAATCCCAGGTACACCTCTAACACTCCCAGGTACACCTCTGACACTCCCAGGTACACCTCCGACACTCCCAGGTACACCTCTGACACTAACAGGTACACCTCTTACAGTCCCTGGTTCTCCCCTGACCCTCCCAGGTACACCTCAGACACTCCCAGGTAAACCTCAGACACTCCCAGGTACACCTCAGACACTCACAGGTACATCTCTGACACTCCCAGGTACACCACAGACACTCCCAGGTACACCTCTGACACTCCCAGGTACACCTCTGACTCTCCCAGGTACACACCAGACACTCCCAGATACACCTCTGACATTCCCAGGTACTCATCTGATACTCCCAGGTAAACCTCAGACACTCCCAGGTACACCCCTGACACTCCCAGGTACACCTGACATCCCAGGTACACCTCTGACACTCCGAGGTACACCCAGACACTCCCAGGTACACCTCTGACCTCCCAGGTACCTCTTACAGTCCTGGTTCTCCCCTACCTCCCAGGTACACCTCAGACATGGTACCCTCAGACACTCCCAGGTACACCTCAGATACTCCCAGGTACATCTCTGACCTCCCAGGAACTCACTGACACTCTGGTACACCTCCTGACCTCCCAGGTACACCTCTGACACTCCCAGGTACACCTCCGACACTCCCAGGTACACCTCTGACCTCCCAGGTACACCTCCTACAGTCCTGGTTCTCCCCTGGCACTCCCAGGTACACCTCAGACACTCCCAGGTACACCTTTGACTCTCCCAGGTACACCCAGACTCCCAGATACCTCCTGACATTTCCCAGGTGCTCATCTGCCTCTCCGGCACACCTCCCACACCGGTCTCCCTGACACTCCCCAGCACCCCTGACTGGGTCACCTCTGACACTCCAGGCACACCTGACACCCAGGCACACCCCTGACACTCCCAGGCACACCACTGACACTACCAGGCACACCCTGACACTCCCAGGTACCCTTTGACGCTCCCAGTAATCCTCTGACACTCTGAGGCACCTCTGACACTTCCAGTACACCCTGACACTCCCAGGTACACCGTGACACTGCCCTGCACACCCCAGACACGCTGGGCATACCTCAGACACCCCCGGTACAGCTCAGACACCAGGCACACCTCAGACACTCCCCAGGTACACCTCTGACACCCCAGTGCACCTCCTAGACACTCCCAGGTACACCGCTGACACTCCCAGGTACACCCTGACACTCCCAGGTACACCTCTGACTCACCCAGGCACACTTCCGACACCCCAGGCACACCTGACACTCCCAGGCACACCTCTCACACTGCCCAGGCACACCTCTGACACCCCAGGTACACCTCTGACACTCCCAGGCACACCTCTGACACTCCCAGGTACTCACCCACACCCTGGCACACCTCTGACACTCCCCAGGCACACCTCTGACACCCCAGGCACACCTCTGACACTCCCCACACCTCTGACACTCCAGGCACCTCTGACACCCCAGGCACACCTCTGACACTGCCAGGACACTCCTGACACCCCAGGCACACCCACACCCCAGGTACACCCCAGACACTCGGCACACCTCTGCACTCCCACACCCTCCAGACACCTATCCCAGCCACCTGACATGCAAACCCACTTACACTTACTCCCAGGTACACCTCTGACACTCCCCAGGTACACCTCTGACATCCCAGGCACACCTCTGACACTCCCAGGCACACCTCTGACACTCCAGGCACCTCTGACACTCCCAGGCACACCTCTGACACCCCAGGCACACCTCAGACACCCCAGGCACACCTCACACCCAGCCCTGACCTCTGACACCTGGTGCACACCTCACACTCCCAGGCACACCCCCGACACTCCCAGGCACACCTCTGACACTGCACACCTACACCAGGTACACCTCTGACTCACCCCAGCACACCTGACACCCCAGGCACACCTTGACACCCCAGGCACACCTCACACTCCCAGGTACACCTCTGACACTCTACACTCTGCACCAGGTCTCCTGGCACACCTCTGACACCCCAGGCACACCTCTGACACCCCAGGCACACCTCTACACTCCCAGGCACACTCTGACACCTGAGGCACACCTCTGACACCCCCAGGCACACCTCTGACACCCCAGCACCTCTGACACTCCCAGGCACATCTCTGACACCCAGGCACACCTCTGCACCGACTGACCCAGGACATGACACTCCCAGGAACCCTCTGACACCCCTGGCACACCTCTGACACCCAGGCACACCTCATCCCAGGCACACCTCTGACACCCCAGGCACCTCTGACACCCCAGGCACCCCCTGACACTTCCAGCACACCTCTACACCCCGGACCTCTGACACCCTGCTCCCAGGCACACCCTGACACCCAGGCACATCTCAGACACTCCCAGGCACACCTCTTGCACCCCAGGCACACCTCCTGATCCCAGGCACACCTCCGACACCCCAGGTACACCTTTGACACTCCAAACCCACTGACACTCCCCTGGTACACCTGACACTCCCAGGTACACCTCTGACAATCCCAGGCACACCCAACACCCCAGGCACACTCCTGACACTCCCCAGGCACACCTGACACTCCCAGGCACACCTCTGACACTAACAGGCACCCTCTTACAGTCCCTGGCTCCCCTGACCCTCCCCAGGTACACCCAGACACCCCAGGTAAACCCCAGACACCCCAGGCACACCTCAGACACTCGCACACCCCTGACACCCCAGGCACACCACAGACACTCCCCAGGCACACCCCTGACACCCCAGGCACACCTCTGACTCTCCCAGGCACACACCAGACACCCCAGACACACCTCTGACATTCCCAGGTACTCATCTGATACCCCAAACCTCAGACACCCCCAGGCACACCCCTGACACCTGCACACCCCTGACACCCCAGGCACACCTCCACACCTGAGGTACACCCAGACACCCCAGGCACACCCTGACACTCCCAGGTACACCTGCAGTCCCTGGTTCTCCCCTGACACCCCATGCACACCTCAGACACCCCAGGCACACCCCTGAGACACTCCAGGTACACCTCCCAGATACTCCCAGGTTCCACACTCCCAGGAACCCACCACCCCAGGTACACCTCTGACACGCGCTGGCCCTCTGACACTCCCGGGTACACCTGACACCCCAGGCACACCTCTGACACCCAGGCACACCTCCCACAGTCCCTGGTTCTCCTGACACCCCAGGCACACCTCCACACCCCAGCACCCCACCTCCCAGGCACACCTCTGACACTCCCAGACCTCCGACATTCCCCAGGCACCATCTGACACCCCAGGCACACCTCCCACAGTCCCTGGTTCCTCCCTGACACTCCCAGGCACACCTCAGACACCCCAGGTTCACCTCTGACACCCCAGGCACCAGACACTCCCAGGCACACCCCTGACACTCCCCAGGCACACCACTGGTGCACCTGACACTCCCAGGTACCTTGACGCTCCCAGGTACCCTGACACCCCCAGGTGCACCTCTGACACTTCCAGGCACACTGCTGACACTCCCAGGCACACGCCCTGGTACACCAGACACCGCTGCAGCCCCAGGCACCCAGGCACAGCTCAGACACCCCGGTGCACACCTAAACACCCCAGGTGCACCAGACACCCCAAGGCACCCCAGACACCCCAGGCACACCGGACACTCCCCAGGCACACCTCTGACACCCCAGCACAACCCTGACTCACCCAGGCACACTTCCGACACTGCACACCTCCGACACTCCAGGCCTCTCACACTGCCCAGGCACACCCCTGACACTCCCAGGCACACCACTGACACTCCCAGGCACACCTCTGTCACCCCAGGTACCCTTTGACGCTCCTAGGTACCCTCTGACACCCCAGGCACACCTCTGACACTTCCAGGGCCACCTCTGACACTCCCAGGCACACCTGCTGACACTGCCCGCACACCTAACACGCCAGGTACCCCTGACACTCCCAGGCACAGCTCTGACACTCCCAGGCACACCTCAAACACTCCCCAGGCACACCTCTGACACTCCCCAAGCACCCTCTGACACCCCAGGCACACCTCTGACACTCCCCAGGCAAACCCCAGACACTCCCAGGCACAGCTGACACCCCTGGGCACACCCTGACACCCCAGGCACACCTCTGACTCACCCAGGCACACCTGACACCCCAGCACCTCCGACACTCCCAGGCACACCTCACACTGCCCAGGCACACCTCTGACACCCAGGCACACCTCTGACACCCAGCACACCTCTGACACCCTAGGCACCAGTGAAACTGCACACCCTGACACTCCCAGGCACACCCTGACACCCCAGGCACACCTCTGACACCCCAGGTACACCTCTGACACTTCCAGGCACACCTCTGACACCCCAGGTACACCTCTGACACTGCCAGGCAGACCTCTGACACCCCAGGCACACCTCTGACACTCCAGGCACATCCACACCCCAGGCACACTTTGCACCCAAGCACACCCCTGTTATTCCCAGGCACTCCGATACCCCAGGCACACCTTTGACACTCCCAGGAACCCACTGACACTCCCCTGCACACTCTGACACTCCCAGGCACACCTCTGACAACCCAGGTGCACTCTGACACTCCCAGGCACACCTCTGACACTCCCAGGCACACCTCCGACACTCCCAGGCACACCTCTGACACTCCAGGCCACCTCTACAGTCCCTGGTTCTCCCCTGACCCTCCCCAGGCACACCTCAGACACCCCCAGGCAAACCTCAGACACCCCAGGCACACCCCAGACACTCAGGCACATCTCTGACACCCCAGGCACACCCACAGACACTCCCAGGCACACCTTGACACCCCAGGCACACCCTGACCTCCCCAGGCACACACCAGACACCCCAGATACACCTCTGACATTCCCAGGCACTCATCTGACACCCCAGGTAAACCCCAGACACCCCAGGCACACCCCTACACTCCCAGGCACACCCCTGACACCCCAGGCACACCCTGACACCTGGAGGCACACCCAGACACCCCAGGCACACCCCTGACACCCCTGCACACCCCCACAGTCCCTGGTTCTCCCTGACACCCCAGGCACACCTCAGACACCCCAGGCACACCTCAGACACTCCCAGGCACACCCTAGATACTGGCACATCTCTGACACCCCAGGAACCCACTGACACCCCAGGCACACCTCTGACACTCCCCAGGCACACCTCTGACACTCCCCAGGCACACCTCCGACACTCCCAGGCACACCTCTGACACTCCCAGGCACACCTCCTACAGTCCCTGGTTCCCCAACACCCCAGGCACACCCCAGACACCCCAGGCAAACCCCAGACACTCCCAGGCACACCTCAGACACCACAGGCACATCTCTGACACCCCAGGCACACCACAGACACTCCCAGGCACACCTCTGACACTCCCCAGGCACACCTCTGACCTCCCAGGCACACACCAGACACTCCCAGACACACCTCTGACATTCCGTACTCATCTGATACCCCAGGCAAACCCCAGCCAGGCCACCCCTGACACTCCCAGGCACACCCCTGACACTCGGCACACCTCTGACACCTGAGGCACACCCAGACACTCCCAGCACACCTCTGACACTCCCCAGGCACACTCTTACAGTCCCTGGCTCCTCCCCTGACACTCCCCAGGCACACCTCAGACACTCCCAGGCACACCAGACACCCCAGGCACACCTCAGATACTCCCAGGCACATCTCTGACACTCCCAGGAACCCACTGACACCCCTGGCACACCCCTGACACCAGGCACACCTCTGACACTCCCAGGCACACCTCTGACACCCCAGGCACACCTCTGACACTCCCAGGCACACCTCCCACAGTCCCTGGTCTCTCCCCTGACACTCCGGAGCACACCTCAGACACTCCCAGGCACACCTTGACTTCCCAGGCACACCCCAGACACTCCCCAGATACACCCTGACATTCCCAGGCACTCATCTGACACTCCCCAGGCACACTCCTACAGTCCTGGTTCTCCCCTGACACCCCAGGCACACCCCAGACACTCCCCAGGTTCACCTCTGACACTCCCAGGCACACCAATGACACCCCAGGCACACCCCTGACACCCCAGGCACACCACTGACACTACCAGGCACACCCCTGACACTCCCAGGCACCCTTTGACGCCCCAGGTACACCTCTGACACCCCAGGTGCACCTCTGACACTTCCAGGCACACCGCTGACACTCCCAGGCACACCGCTGACACTGCCCGGCACACCTGACACTGCCAGGCATACCTCAGACACCCCAGGTACAGCCCAGACACCCCAGGTCACACCTCAAACACCCCAGGCACCCCAGACACCCCATGCACCCCCAGACACCCAGGCACACCGCTGACACTCCCAGGCACACCTCTGACACTCCCAGGCACAACCTGACTCACCCAGGCACACCTCCTGACACCCCAGGCACACCCGACACCCCAGGCACACTTCCCACACTGCCCAGGCACACCTCTGACACCCCAGGCACACCTCTGACACCCCAGGTACACTCTGACACCCCAGGCACACCTCTGACACCCCAGGCACACCACTGACATCCCTGGCACACCCTCTGACATTCCCAGGCACACCTCTGACACCCCAGGCACACCTCTGACACCCCAGGCACACCTCTGACACTTCCAGGCACACCTCTGACACCCCAGGCACACCTCCCTGACACTCCAGGCACACCTCTGACACTCCCAGGCACACCTGTGACACTCCCCAGGCACATCCCCAGACACTCCCCAGGCACACCGCTTGCACTCCAAGCACACCTCCGTTATTCCCAGGCACACCTTGATACCCCAAGCACACCTTGACACTCCCCAGGAACCCACTGACACTCCCCCTGGGTACACCTCTGACACTCCCCAGGTACACCTCTGACAATCCCAGGTACACCTCTTCTGACACTCCCAGGTACACCTCTCTGACACTCCCAGGCACACTCTCCGACACCTGAGGTACACCACTGACACTTACCAGGTACACCTCACACTCCCCAGGTACCCTTTGACGTCGCCCTAGTACCCTCTGACACTCCCAGGCACACCTCTGACACTTCCAGGCACACTGCTGACACTCCCAGGCACACCGCTGACACTGCCCAAGGCTAATTTTAAACACTGCCAGGTATAATTTCAGACACTCCCAGGTACAGCTCAGACACCCCAGGTACACCTTTGTAACATTTGGTGGTGCACCTGTGATACTCCCAAGTGCACCCTCTGACACTCCCAGCACACCTCTGACACTCCCAAGCAAACCCCAGACACCCCAGGCACACCGCCGACACTCCCAGGCACACCTCTGACACTCCCAGGCACATCTCTGACTCACCCAGGTACACCTCCGACACTCCCCAGGCACACCTCCGACACTCCCAGGCACACTTCTCACACTGCCCAGGCACACCTCTGACACTCCCAGGTACACCTCTGACACCCCAGGCACACTCTGACACTCCCCAGGTACTCCACTGACATTCCTGGTACACCCTTGACACTCCCAGGCACACCTCTGACACTCCCCAGGCACACCTTCCACACCCAGGCACACTCTGACACTTCCAGGCACACCTCTGACACCCCCCAGGTACACCCTGACACTGCCAGGTAGACCCCTGACACTTCCAGGCCACTCTGACACTCCCAGGTACATCTCAGACACCCCAGGCACACCTCTTGCACTCCTGCACACCTCCGTTATTCCCAGGTGCACCTTGATACTCCCTGGGCACACCTTGACACTCCCAGGAACCCACTGGACACCCCTGGTACACCTCTCTGACACTCCCAGGCACACCTCTGACAATCCCAGGTACACCCCCAACACTCCCAGGCACACCTCTGACACTCCCCAGGCACACCTCCGACACTCCCAGGTACACCTCTGACACTAACAGGTGCTGACCCCTCATGTGTCCCTGGTTCTCCCCTGACCTCCCCAGGTACACCCAGACACCCTGCAAACCCCAGACACTCCCAGGCACACCAGACACCACAGGTACATCTCTGACACTTGCACACCACAGACACTCCCAGGTACACCTCTGACACCCCAGGCACACCTCTGACCTCCCAGGCACACACCAGACACTCCCCAGACACAATCTCCACATTCCCAGGCACTCATCTGATAATTCTGTAAACCCCAGACACTCCCAGGCAGGCCAGCCCCTGACACTCCCAGGCACACGCCTGACACCCCTGGTGGCACACCTCTGACACCTGAGGCACACCCAGACACCCCAGGCACACCCTGACACCCCAGGCACACCTCTTACAGTCCCTGGTCTCCCTGACACTCCCCAGGCACACCCCAGACACTCCCCAGGTACACCCCAGACACTCCCAGGCACACCCTCAGATACTCCCAGGCACATTCCTGACACCCCAGGAACCCACTGACACTCCCTGGTACACCTCTGACACTCCCAGGTACACCTCTGACACTCCCAGGTACACCTCCGACACTCTTAGGTACACCTCTCTGACACTCCCAGGACACTTCCCACAGTCCCTGTCTCTCCTGACACTCCCAGGTACACCTCAGACACCCCAGGCAGCAATTTTTGACTCTCCCAGGTACACCCCAGACACTTGGGACACACCTCTGACATTCCCAGGCACTCATCTGGACACTCCCCAGGTAAACCTCAGACACTCCCTGGTACCTTCCTGACCTCCCAGGTACACCCCTGACACTCCCAGGTACACATCCGACACTCCTGGTGCACCTCTGTGCTCCCAGGTACACACTCCTGGCTCTCCTCTCTGACACTCCCAGGTACACCTCTGACACTCCCAGGTACACCTGACCTCCCAGGTACATCCGACAATCCCAGGTACACCTGGCCTCCCAGGTACACATCCGACACTCCCAGGTACACCTCAGACACTCCCAGGTACCTCAGACTCCCAGGTACCTCTGGCCTCCCAGGTACCTCTGACCTCCCAGGTACCCAGCACTCCTCAGGTACACCTCTGACCTCCCAGGTACACCTCTGACCTCCCAGGTACACCTCAGACACTCCCAGGTACACCACTAACACTCCCAGGTACACCTCTGACATTCCCAGGTAGACCTCTGACTCTCCCAGGTACACCTCCGACACTCCCAGGTACACCTCCGACCCTCCCAGGTACACTTGTCACACTCCCAGGTACACCTCTGACACTCCCAGGTACACCTCTGACAATCCCAGGTACACCTCTGACACTCCCAGGTACACCTTTGACTCTCCCAGGTACACCCCAGACACTCCCAGATTACACCTCTGACATTACCAGGTACTCATCTGACACTCCCAGGTAAACCTCAGACATTCCTGGTACCTTCACACTCCCAGGTACACCCCTGACCTCCCAGGTACATCCGACCTCCCTGGTACACCTCTGACCTCCCAGGTACACGTCCTACACTCCCTGGCTCCTCTGACACTCCCAGGTACCTCTGACACTCCCAGGTACACCTGACACTCCCAGGTACATCCGACACTCCCAGGTACACCCCTGACACTCCCAGGTACCATCCGACCTCCCAGGTACACCTCAGACACTCCCAGGTACACCTCAGACACTCCCAGGTACACCTCTGACACTCCCAGGTGCACCTCTGACCTCCCAGGTACACCCCTGACACTCTCAGGTACACCTCTGCACTCCCAGGTACACCTCTGACACTCCCAGGTACTCAGACACTCCCAGGTACACCGCTAACCTCCCAGGTACCTCTGACATTCAGGTAGACCTCTGACTCTCCCAGGTGCACCTCCGACACTCCCAGGTACACCTCCGACCCTCCCAGGTACCTTGTCACCTCCCAGGTACACCTCTGGCCTCCCAGGTACACCTCTGACCTCCCAGGTACACCTCCTGACCTCCCAGGTACACCTCTGGCACTCCCAGGTACACCTGATATTCCCAGGTACACCGATACTCCCAGGTACACCTTTGACACTCCCAGGTGCTCCACTGACACTCACTGTGTGTGCTACAAATCTTGTTAGAAGTAAGTTAGGAGGTTATAGTAGCAGAATATTATAGCGAGAGGGATAAAAGAGAGAGGAAAGATTTTGGTAGCGTGGCGTGATAGTTATTTACACTTATCGTACACTTATCGTATCTTCACGTAATACACATCTATTACGTTCTTAAGCGACTTCTCAAACACTGCTTCGTTACAACTCTTTATTAATTACGAACATGACATGGACACATTAATAACACCTTCTATGAAGTTACTAGGACATTATATTTACGTTACTAGGACATCATATTACGTTACTAGACGCTTTGACTCTCAGACACGAACATGAAATGAATACACTTCCATAAGTAACTCATCCTGAAGCTCTACAAACACTCACGTGACCTAGGGAAGGCCCTGCAGAGACTGCTTAGCTGGAACACTGGTGTCAGGAGGCGACTGCTTAGCTGGGACACTGGTGTCGGAGGGCGACTGTAGCAGGGACACTGGTGTCAGGAGGCGACTGTAGCTGGGACACCGGAGGAAGTCGGGGAGGAAGTCCTGCAAATCTCCTCCCGTGGGCGGGACTCGGCTGTGGTGGACCTCCTCCTCCGATCCCTGTGTGTCTCTCTCTCTCACTCTGCCAAATTCCTGAGGGAGGACTAGGACGTCCTGTATATGGGATGCGAGCCGTCAGGTTCAGCTGGTCCGGGGGGGCAGCGAAGGTCTCCTTACATTTGACCTGGCCAATGTGAGGTCAGGTCTGGACTTTTCAGAAACTATCTGGGAAAGTCATCAGGTGGGGCCGTGTGTATATTGGGAGAGCAACCGTGAGAGTTCCCCTACACTTGACCTCCCTAATGTCGGGTCAGACTGGAGTTTTTGAGATGTAAGACGTACTTTCTGGAGAAGTCATCAGGTGGGGCCGTGTGACATGAGAGGCCCTGGTTGATTTGTGACCCCTTGAGTTGGGCTCCGAGGTTACATTTGACCTGGCTAATGTGAGGTCAGGTCCGGCCTTTGTTCAGAGAGTAGGTTATTGTATATTGGAAGAGAGTCGGCTGGTGCCTTCTTACATGTCTGTTGTGGTGGCATGTCACATGGGAGGGAGCTAGTTGATTTGTAACCTGGTCAGCCGAAGAGATACCCTATACTTTTGACCTCCCTAATGTCGGGTCAAGTCTGGCTTTCTCGCATGCTGTGGTCTGACAACCCTCACTACAACTGGTACACCTCTGATACTCCCAGGTACACCTCCGATACTCCCAGGTACACCTCCGATACTCCCAGGCACACCCTCAGACACTCACTGGTTCACTCCTGACACCCTGGTTCATCTCTGACACCCCTGGCACACCTCTGACACTCTCAGGTACACCTCTGACATTCCCAGGTACACCTCCGACACTCCCAGGTACACATCTGACACTCCGTGGCACACCCCTACACTCCTGGTTCACCCCTGACACCCCAGGTACACCTCAGACACCTCCCGCAAACCTCAGACACTCCCAGGTACACCTCAGACACCCCAGGCACACCTCTGACACCCCAGGTACACCTCTGACACTCCCACGCACACCTCTGACACTACCAGGTACACCCTGACTCTCCCAGGTACACACCAGACACTCCCAGATACACCTCTGACATCCAGGTACTCATCTGACACTCCCAGGTAAACCTCAGACACCCCAGGTACACCCCCTGACAATCCCAGTACACCCTCTGACACTCCCAGGTACACCTCTGACACTCCCAGGTACACCCAGACACTCCCAGGTACACCTCTGACACTCCCAGGTACACCTCTACAGCCCCTGGTTCTCCCCTGACACTCCCAGGTACACCTCAGACACTGCACACCCCAGACACCTCAGGCACACCCCAGACACTCCCAGGCACACCTCTGACACCCCAGGACCCACTGACACTCCTGGCACACCTCTGACACTCCCCAGGTACACCTCTGACACCCCAGGACACCGACACCCCAGGCACACTCTGACACCCCAGGCACACCTCAGACACTCCCAGGTACACCCTGACACTCCCAGGCACCCCTCTGACACTCCCAGGTACACCTCTGACACTCCCAGATACACCTCTGACATTCCCAGGCACTCATCTGACACTCTAGGTAAACCCCAGACACTCCCAGGCACACCCTCTGACACTCCCACACCCCCTGACACTCCCAGGTACCAACCTCTGACACCTGAGGCACACCCAGACACTCCCCAGGTACACCTCTGACACTCCCAGGCACACCCCAGACACTCCCAGGTACACCCTGACACCCCAGGTACTACTATGACACTCCCAGGCACACCTCTTCTGACACTCCCAGGTACACCCCCACACCCCAGGTACACCTCTGACACTCCCAGGCACACCTCTGACACTCGCAGTTACACCTCCGACACTCCCAGTTACACCCCCTGACACTCCCAGGTACTCCTCTGACACTCCCAGGCATACCCCTACACTCCCAGGTACACCGTTGACACTCCCAGGTACACCGCTGACACTCCCAGGTACACCTCTGACACTCTCAGGAACACCTCCGACACTCCCAGGTACACCTCTGACACTCCCAGGTACATCTCCGATACCCCCAGGTACACCTCCGATACCCCCAGGTACACCTCCGATAGTCCCAGGTACACCTCTGACACTCCCAGATACCTCTCCGACACCCTGGTTCACCTCTGATACTCCCAGGTACACACTCCGACACTCCCTGGTACACTCTGACACTCTCAGGTACACGTCTTACACTCCCTGGCTCTCCTCTCTGACACTCCCAGGTACACCTCAGACACTCCCCAGGCACACCTCAGACACCCCAGGCACACCTCTGACACTCCCAGGCACACCTCTGACACCCAGGCACACCCTGACACCCCAGGTACACCTTGACACTTCAGGCACACTCTGACACTCAGGTCCACCCCAGACACTCCCAGGCACATCGCTAACACTCCCAGGTAAAATCTGACACCCCAGGTACACCTCTGACTCTCCCAGGCACACCGACACTCTCCAGGCACACCTCCGACCCCCAGGCACACTTGTCACACCCCCAGATACACCTCTGACACTCCCAGGCACCCTCTGACACTCCCCAGGCACACCTCTGACACTCCCAGGTACACCTCTGGCACTCCCGGTACACCTCTGATATTCCCAGGTACACTTCCGATACCCCAGGTACACCTTTGACACTGCCAGGAACTCCACTGACACCACTGGTACAACTCTGACACTCCCAGGTACACCTCCGATACTCCCAGGTACACCTCCGATACTCCCAGTACACCTCAGACACTCCCCTGGTTCACCTCTGACATCCCCTGGTTCATCTCCGACACCCTGGCACACCTCTGACACTCTCAGGCACACCTCTGACACTCCCTGGTTCACCCCTGACACTCCCCAGGCACACCTCAGACACTCCCCAGGCACACCCTCAGACACCCCAGAGCACCTCAGACACCCCAGGCACACCTGACATTCCCAGGTACACCTCAGACACTCCCAGGTACACCTCTGACACTCCCCAGGCACACCTCTGACACTCCCAGGTACACCTCTGTCACTCCCCAGGTACACCCCAGACACTCCCAGATTCACCTCTGACATTCCCCAGGTACTCCTCTGACACCTGCACACCCCAGACACCCCAGGCACACCCCTGACACCCCAGGCACACCCCAGACACTCCCAGGCACACCTCTGACACCCGAGGCACACCACAGACACTCCCAGGTACACCTCTGACACTCCCCAGGCACACCCCAGACACTCCCAGGTACACCTCTGACACTCACAGGCACCATCTGACACCCCAGGCACACCTCAGACACCTGCACACCCCAGACACCCCACGTCCACATCTGACACTCCCAGGCACACCCCCTGACCATCTCAGGAACACCTCCGACACCCCAGGTACACCTCTGACACTTCCAGGTTCACCCCTGACACTCCCAGGCACACCCATGACACTCCCAGGCACACCTCTGACACTCCCAGGTACACCACTGACACTACCAGGTACACCTCTGACACTCCCAGGTACTCCTTTGACGCTCCCAGTTACTCCTCTGACACTCCCAGGTACACCTCTGACAATCCCAGGCACACCTCTGACACCCCAGGTCACACCCCAGACACCCCAGATACACCTTTGACATTCCCAGGCACTAACTGACACCCCAGGTACACCTCAGACACTCCCAGGCACACCTCTGACATTCCCAGGTACCTCACTGACACCCCCAGGCACACCTCTGATACTCCCCAGGCATACCTCTGACACCCCAGTTACACCTCCGACACTCCCAGTCACACCCCTGACACTCCCGGTACACCCTGACACTCCCAGGTACACTCTGACCTCCCAGGTGCACCGACACCCCAGGTACACCTCCGACACTCCCAGGCACACTTCTCACACTCCCCAGGCACACCTCTGACACTCCCTGGTTCACCGCTGACACCTCAGGCACACCTCTGACACCCCAGGTACACCTCTGACACTCCCAGGTACACCTCTGACACTCCCAGGTACACCTCTGACACTCCCAGGCACACCTCTGACACCCCCAGGTACACCTCTGACACTGCCAGGTACACCTCTGACACTCCCAGGCACACCTCAGACACTCCCAGGTACTTCCCGACACCCCAGGCACACCTCTGCACTCCCAAGCACACCTCCGATATTCCCCAGCACACCTCCTAACACCCAGGTACACCTTTGACACTCCAGGAACCCACGACACTTGGCACACCGCTGACACTCCCCAGGCACACCTCTGACACTCCACACCTCTGACACTCTCAGGTACACGCCCACACCCCTGGCTCTCCTCTGAAACTCCCAGGCACACCCCAGACACCCCAGGCACACCCCCAGACACTCCCAGGCACACCCTGACACTCCCAGGCACACCCCTGACACTCCCAGGTACACCCCTGACACTCCCAGGCACACCTTTGACACCCCAGGTACACCTCTGACACTCCCAGGCACACCTTGACACTCCCAGGCACATCGCCACCACTCCCAGGTAAAATCTGACACCCCAGGTACACCTCTGACTCTCCCAGGCACACCCCTGACACTCCCAGCACACCTCCGACCCCCCAGGTACACTTTGTCACTCCCAGATACACCTCTGACACTCCCAGGTACCCTCTGACACTCCCCAGGTACACCTCTCTGACACTCCCCAGGCACACCTCTGGCACTCCCAGGCACACCTCTGATATTCCCAGGCATACCTGATACTCCCCAGGCACACCTTGACACTGCCAGGAACTCCACTGACACCACTGGTACAACCTGACACTCCCAGGCACACCTCCGATACTCCAGGCACACCTCTGATACTCCCCAGGCACACCTCAGACACCCCCTGGTTCACCTCTGACACCCCTGGTTCATCTCTGACACCCCTGGCACACCTCTGACACCTCAGGTCCACCCCTGACACTCCCTGGTTCACCCCTGACACCCCAGGCACCCCAGACACTCCCAGGCACACCTCAGACACTCCCCAGACACACCCCAGACACTCCCAGGCACACCTCTGACATTCCCAGGCACACCTCAGACACTCGGGCACACCCTGACACCCCAGGCACACCTCTGACACCCCAGGCACACCTCTGTCACCCCAGGCACACCCCAGACACTCCCAGATTCACCTCTGACATTCCCAGGCACTCCCTCTGACACCCCAGGCACACCCCAGACACTCCGTGCACACCTGACACTCCCCAGGCACACCCCACCCCAGGCACACCTCTGACACCTGAGGTACACCACAGACACTCCCAGGCACACCTCTGACACTCCCAGGCACACCCCAGACACTCCCAGGCACACCCCTGACACCACAGGCACCATCTGACACCCCAGGCACACCCCAGACACCCCAGGCACACCCCAGACACCCCACGTCCACATCTGACTCCCAGGCACACCTCTGACCCTCTCAGAACACCTGACACTCCGTGCACCCTGACACTTCCAGGTTCACCTCACACTCCTGGCACACCAATGACACTCGGTACCTCTGACACTCCCAGGTACACCACTGACACTACCAGGTACACCTCTGACACTCCCAGGTACCCTTTGACGCTCCCAGATACTCCTCTGACACTCCCCAGGTACACCTCTGACAATCCCAGGTACACCTCTGACACCCCAGGCACACCCAGACACTCCCAGATACACCTTGACATTCCCAGGCACTAACTGACACCCCAGGCCACCCCCAGACACTCCCCAGGCACACCTCCATTCCCCAGGCACCACTGACACCCCACACCTCTGATACTCCCAGGCATACCTCTGACACTCCCAGTCACACCTCCGACACTCCCAGTCACACCCTGACACTCCCAGGCACACCTCTGACACTCCAGTACAACTCTGACTCCAGGCACCACCGACACCCCAGGCACACCTCCGACACTCCCAGGCACACTTCTCACACCCCAGGCACACCTCTGACACTCCCTGGTTCACCGCTGACACTTCCAGGCACACCCCTGACACTCCCCAGGTACACCTCTGACACTCCCAGGCACACCTCTGACACTCCCAGGTACACCTCTGACACCCCAGGCACACCTCTGACACCCCCAGGCACACCTGACACACTGCCAGGCACACCTCTGACACTCCCACACCTGTGACACTCCCAGGCATTCACACCCCAGGCACACCCTTGCACTCCCAAGTACCCCTGATATTCCCAGGCACACCTGATACTCCCAGGCACACCTTGACACCCCAGGAACCCACTGACACTCCCTGGTACACCCCATACCCCTGGCACACCTCTGACACTCCCAGGTACACCTCTGACACTCCCATGTACACCTCCGACACTCCCAGGCACCTCCGACACTCCCGGCACACCTCTGACACCCCAGGCACACCTCTACACTCCTGGTTCTCCCCACCCTGGCACACCAGACACTCCCAGGCACACCTCCAGACACTCCCACGTACACCCCAGACACTCCCAGGCACACATCTGACACCCCAGGTCCACCTCTCTGACACTCCCAGGTACACCTCTGACACTCTCAGAACACCTCCGACCCCAGGTACCCCTCTGACACTTCCAGGTTCACCTCTGACACCCCAGGCACACCACTGACACTCCAGGCACACCTCTGACACTCCCCAAGTACACCGACACTCACCAGTACACCTTGACACTCCCAGGCACTCCTTGATGCTCCCAGGTACTCCTGACACTCCCCAGGCACACCTCTGACACTCCAGGTACACCTCTGACACTTCTAGGCATACCGCTGACACCCCAGGCACACATGCACACCCCAGACACTGCCAGACACCTCAGACACTCCCAGGCACACCAGACACCCCAGGTGCACCTGTGACACTCCAAGTGCACCTCTGACACCCCAGGCACACCTCTGACACTCCCCAGGCCACCTTCCCACACCCCAGGCACACCTCTCTGACTCTCCCAGGCACACCTCTGACACCCAGTACCCACCATATTCCCTGGCACACCTCTGACACCCCAGGCACACCTCTGACACTTCCAGGCACACCTCTGACACTCCCAGGCACACCTTGACACCCCAGGTACACCTCTGACACTCCCAGGCACCTCTGACACCCCAGGCACACCTCTGACACTGCCAGGTACACCTCTGACACTCCCAGGTACACCTCTACACTCCCAGGCCATCCCTGACACTCCAGGCACACTTCACACCCCAGGCACACCTCTGACCTCCCAGGCACACCTCTGACACCCCAGTTGCCACCCTCTGACACTCCCAGGCACTCCACTGACATTCCCTGGCACACCTCTGACACCCCAGGTAAACCCTGACACTCCCAGGCACACCTCTGACACTCCCAGGTTCACCTCTGACACTCCCCAGATACACCTCCTGACACCCCTGGTGCATACCTCTGACACTGCCAGGCACACCTCTGACACTCCCAGGCACACCTCTTAGAGTCCCTGGTACACTGCTGACACTGCCCGGCACACCCCAGACACTGCCAGGCACACCTCAGACACCCCAGTGCCAGCTCAGACACTCCCAGGCACACCTCAGACACTCCCAGGCAGAACCCAGACACCCCTGCAAGCACTCCCTGACACTCCCAGGCACACCCTGACACTCCCAGGCACACCCCAGACACTCCCAGGCACACCGCTGACACCCCAGGCACACCTCTGACACTCCCAGGCACACCTCTGACCTCCCAGGCACACCTCTGACACTCAGGTCTCCGACACTCCCAGGCACACTTTCACACCCCAGAACACCTCTGACACTCCTGCACACCTCTGACACTCCCCAGGCACACCTCTGACACCCCAGGCACTCCACTGACATCTCTGCACACCTTGACACTCCCAGGCACCTCTGACACCCCAGCACACCCTGACACTCCCAGGCACACCTCACACTCCCCAGACACCTCTGACACCCCCAGGCACACCTCTGACTGCCAGGTACACCTCTGACACTCCCAGGCACACCTGTGACACTCCCAGGAACATCTCCGACACCCCAGGTACACCTCTTGCACTCCCCAGGCACACCTGATATTCCCAGGCACACCTCCGATACCCCAGGTACACCTTTGACACTCCCCAGGAACCCACTGACACTCCCTGGTACACCTCTGACACTCCCAGGCACACCATACTCCAGGCACACCTCTGACATTCCCGGTGCACACCTCTGACACTCCCAGGCACACCTCTGACACTCCCCAGGCACACCTCTGACACTCCAGGTACACCCTGACACCCCCAGGCACACCTCTGACACTCCCAGGCCACCTCTGACACTCCCAGGCACACCTCTGACACCCCAGGCACACCTCTCTGACACCCAGGTACACCTCTGACACTCCCAGGCACACCTCTGACACTCCCGTGCACATCTCCGACACTCCCCAGGCACACCTCTGACACCCCAGGCACACCCTGACTCTCCCCAGGCACACCCTGGACACCCCAGTCAACCTCTGACACCCAGGTACACCCACTGACATTCCCAGGCACACCTCTGACACCCCCAGGCACACCTCTGACACTCCCCAGGCACACCTCTGACACTCCCAGGTACACCTCTGACACTCCCAGGCACACCCCTGACACCCCAGGCACACCTCTGACACCCCAGGCACACCTCTGACACTCCCCAGGCACACCCCTAGACTCCCAGGTACACTGCTGACACCGCCAGGTACACCTCAGACACTGCCAGGTACACCTCAGACACCCCAGGCACAGCTCAGACACCCCAGGTACACCTCAGACACTCCCCAGGTGAACCCAGACACTCCCAAGTGCACCTCTGACACCCCAGGCACACCTCTGACACCCCAGGTACACCCCAGACACTCCCAGGCACACCGCTGACACTCCCAGGCACACCCTCTGACACTCCCAGTACACCTCTGACACTCCCAGGCACACCTCTGACACCCCAGGCACACCTCCGACACCCCAGGTACACTTCACACTCCCAGGTACACCTCTGACACTCCCAGGTACACCTCTGACACTCCCAGTTACACTCTGACACTCCCCAGGTACACCACTGACATTCCCTGGTACACCTCTGACACTCCCAGGTACCCTCTGACACTCCCAGGCACACCTCTGACACTCCAGGCACCCTGACACTCCCAGGTACACCTCTGACACCCCCAGGTACACCTCTGACACTGCCAGGCATACCCCTCTGACACTCCCCAGGCACACCTTGACACTCCCAGGAACATCTCCCACACCCCAGGCACACCTCTTGCACTCCCAGGCACACCTCCGATATTCCCAGGTACACCTGACATCTCCCAGGCACACCTGACACTCCCAGGAACCCAACACACCCCTGCACACCTCTGACACCCCAGGCACACCTCTGACTCCCAGGCACACCTCTGACATTCCCAGGCACACCTCTGACACCCCCCAGTGCCACCTCTGACACCTGTGCACACCCTCGACACTCCCAGATAAACTCTTGACAATTCCCCAGGCACACCCTCTGACACTGCCAGGCACCAATCTCTGACACCCACACCCACACCTGCACACCCCTCTGACACCTGCAGCACCCCAGACACTCCCAGGCACACCATTGACACCCCAGGCACCATCTGACACCCCAGGCACACCTCTGACACACCCAGGCACACCCCAGACACCCCAGGCACACCTCTGACACCAGGCACACCTCTGACACTCCCCAGGCACACCTCTTGCACCCCAGGCACACACCTCCGACACTCCCAGGTACACCTCTGACACTCCCAGGTACACCTGACACTCCCAGTAACCCACTGACACTCCCTGCACCTCTGACACTCCCAGGCACCTCTGACACTCCCACACACACCCTGACACTCCCCCAGGTACACCTCTGACACTGCCAGTAAACCTCTGACACCCCCAGGCAACTGCACACCCCAGAACATCTCTGACACTCCCAGGTCACACCTCTGCACCCAGGCACACCTCTCGATATTCCCCAGGTACACCTCCGATACCCCAGGCACACCTTTGACACTCCAGGAACCCACTGACAACCCTGGTACACCTCTGACACTCCCAGGTCACACCTCTGACACCCCAGACACACCTTGACACTCACAGGTACACCCTGACACTCCCAGGCACACCTCTGACACTCCCAGGTACACCTCTGACACCCCGCACACCTCTGACACTTCAGGTATACCGCTGACACTCCCCATGCACACTGCTGACACTGCCCGGGCACACCCCAGACACTGCTGCACACCCCAGACACTCCCAGGCACAGCTCAGACACCCCAGGTACACCTCAGACACTCCCAGGTGAACCCAGACACTCCGGTGCACCTTGGACACTCCCAGGCACACTCTGACTCTCCCAGGTACACCTCAAACACTCCCAGGCACACTGCCACACTCCCAGGTACACCCTGACACTCCCAGGTACACCTCTGACTCTCCCAGTACACACCTCTGACACTCCCAGGCACACCCCGACACCCCAGGCACATTTCTCACACTCCCCAGGCACACCTCTGACACCCAGGCACACCTCTGACACTCCCAGTTACACTGACACCCCAGGTACTCCTCTGACATTCCCTGGTACACCTCTGACACGCCCAGGCACACCTCTGATACCCCAGGTACACCTCGGACACTCCCAGGCACACCTCTGACACCCCCAGGTACACACCCTGACACTCCCAGGTACACCTCTGACACTGCCAGGCACACATCTGACACCCCAGGCACACCTCCTGACACTCCCAGGCACACCTTCACACTCCCAGGTACACCTCTGACACTCCCAGGCACACCTCTGACCTCCCCAGGTACACCTCTGACACCCCAGGCACCTCCGACACTCCCCAGGCACACACACTCCCCAGGCACACCCTGACACACCCAGGCACACCTCTGACACTCCCAGTTACACCTCTGACACTCCCAGGCACTCCACTGACATCCCTGGTACACCCTGACACCCCAGGCACACCTCTGACACTCCCAGGTACACCTCTGACACTCCCAGGCACACCTCTGACACTCCCAGACACACCTCTGACACCCCAGGCACACATCTGACACTGCCAGGCACACCCCTGACACTCCCAGGCACACCTCTGACACTCCCAGGCACACCTCTGACACTCCCAGTACACCTCCGACACTCCCAGGTACACCTCCGACACTCCCCAGGCACACCTCTGACACCCCAGGTACACCTCTACAGTCCCTGGTTCTCCCCTGACACTCCCAGGCACACCCCAGACACTCCAGCACACCTCAGACACCCCAGGTACACCCCAGACACTCACAGGTACACATCTGACACCAGGCACACCTCTCTGACACTCCCCAGGTACACCTCTGACGCTCTCAGGAACACCCCTGACACTCCCAGGCACACCTCTGACACTTCCAGGTTCACCTCTGACACTCCCAGGCACACCAATGACACTCCCAGGCACACCTCTGACACTCCTAGGCACCACTGACACTAAGAGGCACACCTTGACACTCCCAGGTACTCCTTTGACGCTCACAGGTACTTTGACACTCCCAGGTACACCTCTTGACACTCCCAGGTACACCTCTGACGATACACCTAGCAATACGTAACTGAACGAAGTACACGA
>NW_024752157.1:0-33350 GCF_018991925.1 Homarus americanus
TTGATATACTCAATCAGGGGTGTTTGTTTTACTCGACTCGGGACTTTGTTATATTCGGTCAGGTGCCTTTCTTATACTCGATTAGTGGACTTTGTTATACTCGATTAGGGGACTTTGTTATACTCGATGAGGGGGTTTGTTATACTCGATCAGGGGACTTTGTTATACTCGACTAGGGACATTGTTATACTCGATCAGGTGCCTTTCTTATACTCGATTAGTGGACTTTGTTATACTCGACTAGGGACATTGTTATATTCGATCAGGTGCCTTTCTTATATTCGATCAGGGGGCTTTGTTATACTCGATGACGGGACTTTGTTATACTCGATCAGGGGACTTTGTTATACTCGATCAGAGGACTTTGTTATACTCGATCTTGGGACTTTGTTATACTCCATTAGGGTCCTTTGTTATACTCGATCAGGGGACTTTGTTATACTCGACCAGGGACTTTCTTATACTCGACGAGGGGGCTTTGTTATACTCGATCAGGGGGCTTTGTTATACTCGATCAACGGACTTTGCTATACTCGATCGGGGGGCTTTGTTATACTCGATATTGGGACTTTGTTATACTCGACCAGGGGACTTTAGTATACTCGTTCAGGGGACTTTGTTATTTTCGACCAGGGGCCTTTGTTATACTCGATTCGGGGCCTTTGTAATACTCGATCATGGGACTTTGTTATACTCGACCAGGGGACTTTGTTATACTCGACCAGGGGGCTTTTTTATACTCGATCAGCGGGTTTTGTTAAACTCGATGAGAGGGCTTTGTTATAGTCGATCAGGGGACATTGTTATACTCGGCCAGGGGACTTTGTTATACTCGACCAGGGGCCGTTTTTTTACTCGATCAGGTGCCTTTCTTATACTCGATCAGGGGGCTTTGTTATACTCGATGAAGGGACTTTGTTATACTCGCTCAGGGGACTTTGTTATACTCGATCAGAGGACTTTGTTATACTCGATCTTGGGACTTTGTTATACTCCATGAGGGTCCTTTGTTATACTCGGTCAGGGGACTTAGTTATGCTCGATTAGGGCACTCAGTTATACTCGATTAGGGGACTTTGTTATACTCGATCAGGGGGCTTTGTTATACTCGATGAGGGAACTTTGTTATACTCGACCAGGGGTGTTTGTTTTACTCGATCAGGGGACTTTGTTATACTCGATCAGGGGGCTTTGTTATACTCGATCAGGGGACTTTGTTATACTCGACTAGGGGTGTTTGTTTTAGTCGATCAGGGGACTTTGTTATACTCGATTAGGGGACTTTGTTATACTCGATCAGGGAATTTTGTTATACTCGATCAGGGGACTTTGTTATACTCGATCAGGGGGCTTTGTTATACTTAATCAGGGGTGTTTGTTTTACTCGACTCGGGACTTTGTTATATTCGGTCAGGTGCCTTTCTTATACTCGATAAGTGGACTTTGTTATACTCGATCAGGTGACTTTGTTATTCTCGATCAGGGCACTTTGTTATACTCGATCAGGGTACTTTGTTATACTCGATCAGCGGACTTTGTTATACTCGATCAGGAGAATTTGTTATAAGCGATCTTGGGACTTTGTTATACGCCATTAGGGTCCTTTGTTATACTTGATCAGGGGACTTTGTTATACTCTATCATTCGACTTTATTATACTCGACCAGGGGACTTTGTTATACTCCACCAGGGGGCTTTTTTATACTCGATCAGGGGGTTTTGTTAAACTCGATGAGGGGGCTTTGTTATACTCGATCAGGGGACTTTGTAATACTCGACCAGGGGACTTTGTTATACACGACCAGGGGACTTTGTTATCCTCGATCAGGGAACTTTGTTATACTCGATCAGGGGGCTTTGTTATACTCGATCAGGGGACTTTTTTATACTCGATCAGGGGAATTTGTTATGCTCGATCAGGGCATCTTGTTATACTCGACCAGGGGCCTTTGTTATACTCGATAAGGGGCCTTTGTTATACTCGATCATGGGACTTTGTTATACTCGACCAAAGGACTTTGTTATACTCGAAGAGGGGCTTCTTTATACTCGGTCAGGGGGTTTTGTTCAATCGATCAAGGGTGTTTGTTTTACTCGATCAGGGGACTTTGTTATACTCGATTCGGGGAATTGGTTATACTCGATCATGGGGCTTTGTTATACTCGATCAGGGACTTTGTTATACTCGACCAGGGACTTTCTTATACTCGACGAGGGGGCTTTGTTATACTCGATTAGGGGGCTTTGTTATACTCGATCAACGGACTTTGTTATACTCGATCTTGGGACTTTGTTATACTCGATCAGGGGACTTTGTTATACTCGATCAGAGGACTTTGTTATACTCGATCTTGGGACTTTGGTATACTCCATTAGGGTCCTTTGTTATACTCGATCAGGGGACTTTGTTATACTCGACCAGGGGACTTTCTTATACTCGACGAGGGGGCTTTGTTATACTCGATCAGGGGGCTTTGTTATACTCGATCAACGGACTTTGTTATACTCGATCGGGGGGCTTTATTCGCTACTCGACAGGACTTTGTTCTCGATAGTGGACTTTGTTATATACTCGATCCGGGGACTTTGTTATTCTCGATCAGGGCACTTTGTTATACTCGATCAGGGAGACTTTGTTATACTCGATTAGGGGGCTTTGGGACTTTGTTATACTCGACCAGGGGTGTTTTGTTTTACTTGATCAGGGGACTTTGTTATACTCGATCAGGGGGCTTTGTTATACTCGATGACGGGACATTGTTATGTTCGATCAGGGGACTTTGTTATACTCGATCAGAGGACTTTGTTATACTCGATCTTGGGACTTTGTTATACTCCATGAGGGTCCTTTGTTATACTCGATCAGGGGACTTAGTTATGCTCGATTAGGGCACTTAGTTATACTCGTTCAGGGGACTTTGTTATACTCGATCAGGGGGCTTTGTTATACTCGATCAGGGGACTTTGTTATACTCGACCAGGGGTGTTTGTTTTACTCGATCAGGGGACTTTGTTATACTCGATCAGGGGACTTTGTTATACTCGATCAGGGTACTTTGTTATACTCGACCAGGGGTGTTTGTTTTACTCGATCAGGGTACTTTGTTATACTCGATCAGGGGACTTTGTTATACTCGATCAGGAGAATTTGTTATAAGCGATCTTGGGGCTTTGTTATACGCCATTAGGGTCCTTTGTTATACTTGATCAGGGGACTTAGTTATACTCGATCAGGGGACTTTGTTATACTCGATCATTCGACTTTATTATACTCGACCAGGGGACTTTGTTATACTCGACCAGGGGGCTTTTTTATAATGGATCAGGGGGTTTTGTTAAACTCGATGAGGGGGCTTTGTTATACTCGATCAGGGGACTTTGTAATACTCGACCAGGGGACTTTGTTATACACGACGAGGGGACTTTGTTATACTCGATCAGGGGACTTTGTTATACTCGATCATGGGACTTTTTTATACTCGATCATGGGCTTTGCTATACTCGATTAGGGGGCTTTGTTATACTCGATGACGTGACATTGTTATGTTCGATCAGAGGACTTTGTTATACCCGATCAGAGGACTTTGTTATACTCGATCTTGGGACTTTGTTATACTCCATTAGGGTCCTTTGTTATACTCGATCAGGGGACTTTGTTATACTCGATCAGGGGACTTTTTTATACTCGATTAGGGGAATTTGTTATACTCGATCATGGGACTTTGTTATACTCGACCAAAGGACTTTGTTATACTCGAAGAGGGGCTTCTTTATACTCGATCAGGGGGTTTTGTTAAAATCGATCAAGGGTGTTTGTTTTACTCGATCAGGGGACTTTGTTATACTCGACCAGGGGACTTTCTTATACTCGACGAGGGGGCTTTGTTATACTCGATTAGGGGGCTTTGTTATACTCGATCAACGGACTTTGTTATACTCGATCGGGGGCTTTGTTATACTCGATCTTGGGACTTTGTTATACTTGACCAGGGAACTTTAGTATACTCGTTCAGGGGACTTTGTTATTTTCGACCAAGGGCATTTGTTATACTCGATTCGGGGCCTTTGTAATACTCGATCATGGGACTTTGTTATACTCGACCAGGGGCCTTTTTTTTACTCGATGAGGAGGCTTTGTTTTACTCGATCAGAGGGCTTTTTTATACTCGATCATGGACTTTGTTATACTCGACCAGGGGGCTTTTTTATACTCGATGAGGGGGCTTTATTATACTCGATCAGGGGACTTTGTTATACTTGATCTGGGGACTTTGTTATACTCGATCAGGGGACTATGTATATACTCGACTAGGGACATTGTTATATTCGATCAGGTGCCTTTCTTATACTCGATCAGGGGGCTTTGTTATACTCGATGACGGGACTTTGTTATACTCGATCAGGGGACTTTGTTATACTCTATCAGAGGACTTTGTTATACTCGATCTTGGGACTTTGTTATACTCCATTAGGGTCCTTTGTTATAGTCGATCAGGGGACTTTGTTTTACTCAACCAGGGGACTTTCTTATACTCGACGAGGGGGCTTTGTTATACTCGATCAGGGGGCTTTGTTATACTCGATCAACGGACTTTGTTATACTCGATCGGGGGGCTTTGTTATACTCGATCTTGGGACTTTGTTATACTCGACCAGGGGACTTTGGTATACGCGTTCAGGGGACTTTGTTATTTTCGACCAGAGGCCTTTGTTATACTCGAGTCGGGGCCTTTGTAATATTCGATCATGGGACTTTGTTATACTCGACCAGGGGACTTTGTTATACTCGACCAGGGGCTTTTTTATACTCGATCAGCGGGTTTTGTTAAACTCGATGAGAGGGCTTTGTTATACTCGATCAGGGGACATTGTTATACTCGGCCAGGGGACTTTGTTATACTCGACCAGGGGCCTTTTTTTACTCGATCAGGTGCCTTTCTTATACTCGATCAGGCGGCTTTGTTATACTCGATGACGGGACTTTGTTATACTCGATCAGGGAATTTGTTATACTCGCCCTGGGGACTTTGTTATATTCGATCAGGGTACTTTGTTATACTCGATCAGCGGACTTTTTTATACTCGATCAGGGGGCTTTGTTGTACTCGATGAAGGGAATTTGTTATACTCGATCTTGGGACTTTGTTATGCTCGATCAGGGGACTTTGTATATACTCGACTACGGACATTATTATATTAGATCAGGTGCCTTTCTTATACTCGATCAAGGGGATTTGTTATACTCGACGAAGGGACTTTGTTACACTCGATCAGGGGACTTTGTTATACTCGATCAGAGGACGTCGTTATACTCGATCTTGGGACTTTGTTATACTCCATTAGGGCCCTTTGTTATACTCGATGAGGGGACTTAGTTATACTCGATAAATGGACATTGTTATTCTCGATCAAGGAACTTTGTTATACTCGATCAGGGGACTTTGTTATACTCGATCTTTTGACTTTGTTATACGCCCTTAGGGTCCTTTGTTATACTCGATTAGGGCACTTAGTTATACTCGATCAGGGGACTTTGTTATACTCCATCAGGGGGCTTTCTTATACTCGAAAAAAGGACTTTGTTATACTCGATCAGGGGTGTTTGTTTTACACCAATCAGGGACTTTGTTATACTCGATGAGGGGACTTTGTTATACTCGATCAGGGGAATTTGTTATACTCGACCAGGGGCTTTTGTAATACTCGATAAGGGGCCTTTGTTATACTCGATTATGGGACTTTGTTGTACTCGACCAGGGGACTTTGTTATACTCGACCAGGGGACTTTGTTATACTCGACCATGGGCTTTTTTATACTCGATGAGGGGGCTTTGTTATACTCGATCAGGGGACTTTATTATACTCGATCAGGGGGCTTTGTTTTACTCGATCAGGGGACTTTGTTATACTCGATCAGGGGAATTTGTTATACTCGATCAGGAGATCTTGTTATACTCGACCAGGGGCCTTTGTTATACTCGATAAGGGGCCTTTGTTATACTCGATCATGGGAGTTTGTTATACTCGACGAGGGGACTTTGTTATACTCGACCAGGCGGCTTTTTTATACTCGATCAGGGGGTTTTGTTAAACTCGATAAGGGGGCTTTGTTATACTCGATCAGGGGACATTGTTGTACTCGGCCAGGGGAGTTTGTTTTACTCGACCAGGGGACTTTGTTATTCTCGACCAGGGGGCTTTTTTATACTCGATGAGGGGGCTTTGTTATACTCAATCAGCGGACTTTGTTATACTCGATCGGGAGGCTTTGTTGTACTCGATCTTGGGAATTTGTTATACTCGATGAGGGGACTTTAGTATATTCGATCAGAGGACTTTGTTATATTCGACCAGGGGCCTTTGTTATACTCGATTCGGGGCCTTTGTTATACTCGATCATGGGACTTTGTTATACTCGACCAGGGAGCTTTTTTATACTCGATGAGGGGGCTTTGTTATACTCAATCAGGGGACTGTGTTATTCTCGGTCAGGGGACTTTGTTAGAGTCGATCAGGGGACTTTGTTATACTCGATCAGGGGGCTTTGTTATACTCGATGACGGGACTTTCTTATACTCGATCAGGGGACTTTGTTATACTCGATCAGGGAATTTGTTATACTCGCTCTGGGTTCTTTGTTATACTCGATCAGGGTACTTTGTTATACTCGATCAGCGGACTTTTTTATACTCGATCAGGGGGCTTTGTTGTACTCGATGAAGGGAATTTGTTATACTCGATCTTGGGACTTTGTTATGCTCGATCAGGGGACTTTGTATATACTCGACTACGGACATTGTTATATTAGATCAGGTGCCTTTCTTATACTCGATCAAGGGGATTTGTTATACTCGACGACGGGACTTTGTTACACTCGATCAGGGGACTTTGTTATACTCGATCAGAGGACTTCGTTATACTCGATCTTGGGACTTTGTTATACTCCATTAGGGCCCTTTGTTATACTCGATGAGGGGACGTAGTTATACTCGATAAATGGACATTGTTATTCTCGATCAAGGAACTTTGTTATACTCGATCAGGGGACTTTGTTATACTCGATCTTTTGATTTTGTTATACGCCATTAGGGTCCTTTGTTATACTCGATTAGGGCACTTAGTTATACTCGATCAGGGGACTTTGTTATACTCCATCAGGGGGCTTTCTTATACTCGATAAGGGGACTTTGTTATACTCGATCAGGGGTGTTTGTTTTACTCGATCAGGGACTTTGATATACTCGATGAGGGGACTTTGTTATACTCGATCAGGGGAATTTGTTATACTCGACCAGGGGCTTTTGTAATACTCGATAAGGGGCCTTTGTTATACTCGATTATGGGACTTTGTTGTACTCGACCAGGGGACTTTGTTATACTCGACCAGTGGACTTTGTTATACTCGACCATGGGCTTTTTTATACTCGATGAGGGGGCTTTGTTATACTCGATCAGGGGACTTTATTATACTCGACCAGGGGACTTTGTAATACTCGACCAGGGGACTTTGTTATACTCGATCAGGGGGCTTTGTTTTACTCGATCAGGGGACTTTGTTATACTCGATCAGGGGAATTTGTTATACTCGATCAGGAGATCTTGTTATACTCGACCAGGGGCCTTTGTTATACTCGATAAGGGGCCTTTGTTGTACTCGATCATGGGAGTTTGTTAAACTCGACACAGGACTCAATTTTTATCGATTAGGGGTATTAAACTCGATGAAACTTGTTATACTCGATCAGGGACATTGTTGTACTCAGCCAGGGACTTTGTTTTACTCGACCAGGGGACTGTTGGATCTCGACCAGGGGCTTTTATACTCGATGAGGGGCTTTGTTATACTCAATCAGCGGACTTTGTTATACTCGATCAGGAGGCTTTGTTGTACTCGATCTTGGGACTTTGTTACATACTCGATGAGGACTTTGGTATATTCGACCAGGGCCTTTGTTATACTCGATTCGGGGACTTTGTTATTCTCGATCATGGGACTTTGTTATACTCGACCAGGGGGCTTTTTTATACTCGATGAGGGGGCTTTGTTATACTCAATCAGGGGACTGTGTTATTCTCGGTCAGGGGACTTTGTTATAGTCGATCAGGGGACTTTGTTATACTCGATCAGGGGACTTTGTTATACTGGATCAGGGGACTTTGTTATACTCGATGAGGGGACTTTGTTATACTCGATCTGGGGACTTTGTTATACTCGATCAGGGGACTTTGTATATACTCGACTAGGGACATTGTTATATTCGATCAGTGGCCTTTCTTATACTCGATCATGGGGCTTTGTTATACTCAATGACGGGACTTTGTTATTCTCGATCCGGAGTCTTTGTTTTACTCGATCAGGGGACTTTGTTATACTCGATCAGGGGAATTTGTTATACTCGATCAGGAGATCTTGTTATACTCGACCAGGGGCCTTTGTTATACTCGATAAGGGGCCTTTGTTGTACTCGATCATGGGAGTTTGTTATACTCGACGAGGGGACTTTGTTATACTCGACCAGGCGGCTTTTTTTATACTCGATTAGGGGGTATTGTTAAACTCGATAAGGGGGCTTTGTTATACTCGATCAGGGGACATTGTTGTACTCGGCCAGGGGACTTTGTTTTACTCGACCAGGGGACTTTGTTATACTCGACCAGGGGGCTTTTTTATACTCGATGAGGGGGCTTTGTTATACTCAATCAGCGGACTTTGTTATACTCGATCGGGAGGCTTTATTGTACTCGATCTTGGGACTTTGTTATACTCGATGAGGGGACTTTAGTATATTCGACCAGGGGCCTTTGTTATACTCGATTCGGGGCCTTTGTTATACTCGATCATGGGACTTTGTTATACTCGACCAGGGAGCTTTTTTGTACTCGATGAGGGGGCTATGTTATACTCAATCAGGGGACTGTGTTATTCTTGGTCAGGGGACTTTGTTATAGTCGATCAGGGGACTTTGTTATACTCGATCAGGGGACTTTGTTATACTCGATCAGGGGACTTTGTATACTCGATGAGGGGACTTTGTTATACTCGATCTGGGGACTTTGTTATACTCGATCAGGGGACTTTGTATATACTCGACTAGGGACATTGTTATATTCGATCAGTGGCCTTTCTTATACTCGATCATGGGGCTTTGTTATACACAATGACGGGACTTTGTTATTCTCGATCCGGAGTCTTTGTTATACTCGATCAGTGGACTTTGCTATACTCGATCAGGGAACTTTGTTATACTCGATCAGGGGACTTTGTTATACCCGATCATGTGATTTTGTTGTTCTCGATCAGCGGACTTTGTTATACTCGATCATTGGGCTTTGATTTACTCGATCTTGGGACTTTGTTATACTCGACCAGGGGTCTTTAGTATACTCGTTCAGGGGACTTTGTTATTTTCGACCAGGGGCCTTTGTTATACTCGACCAGAGGGCTTTTTTATACTCGATCAGCGGGTTTTGTTAAACTCGATGAGAGGGCTTTGTTATACTCGATCAGGGGACATTGTTATACTCGGCCAGGGGACTTTGTTATACTCGACCAGGGGCCTTTTTTTTACTCGATCAGGTGCCTTTCTTATACTCGATGGAGCTGTTATATAGTGACGGAACTTTGTTATACTCGATCAGGGGACTTTGTTATACTCGATCAGAGGACTTTGTTATACTCGATCTTGGGACTTTGTTATACTCCATTAGGGTCCTTTGTTATACTCGATCAGGGGACTTTGTTATACTCGACCAGGGGACTTTCTTATACTCGACGAGGGGGCTTTGTTATACTCGATCAGGGGGCTTTGTTATACTAGATCATCGGACTTTGTTATACTCGATCGGGGGGCTTTGTTATACTCGATCTTGGGACTTTGTTATACTCGTCCAGGGGACTTTAGTATACTCGTTCAGGGGACTTTGTTATTTTCGACCAGGGTCCTTTGTTATGCTCGATTCGGGGCCTTTGTAATACTCGATCATGGGACTTTGTTATACTCGACCAGGGGACTTTGTTATACTCGACCAGGGGGCTTTTTTATACTCGATCAGCGGGTTTTGTTAAACTCGATGAGAGGGCTTTGTTATACTCGATCAGGGGATATTGTTATACTCGGCCAGGGGACTTTGTCATACTCGACCAGGGGCCTTTCTTATACTCGATCAGGGGGCTTTGTTATACTCGATGACGGGACTTTGTTATACTCGATCAGGGGACTTTGTTATACTCGATCAGGGGACTTTGTTATATTCGCCCTGGGGACTTTGTTATACTCGATCAGGGTACTTTGTTATACTTGATAAGCGGACTTTGTTATACTCGATCGGGGGGCTTTGTTATGCTCGTTCTTGTGAATTTGTTATATTCGATCAGGGGACTTTAGTATACTCGAACAGGGGAGTTTGTTATACTCGACCAGGGGACTTTGTTATACTCGACCAGGGGACTTTGTTATACTCGATCAGGGTACTTTGTTATACTTGATCAGCGGACTTTGTTATACTCGATCGGGGGGCTTTGTTATACTCGATCTTGTGAATTTGTTATATTCGATCAGGGGACTTTAGTATACTCGAACAGGGGACTTTGTTATAATCGACCAGGGGGCTTTTATATACTCGATCAGGGGGTTTTGTTAAACTCGATGATGGGGCTTTGTTATACTCACTCAGGGGGGACTTTGGTATACTTGGCCAGGGGACTTTTTTTCTCGACGAGGGGGCTTTTTTATACTCGATCAGAGGGCTTTGTTATACTCGATCAGGGACTTTGTTATACTGGACCAGGGGGCTTTTTTATACTCGATGAGGGGGCTTTGTTGTACTCGATGAAGGGAATTTGTTATACTCGATCTTGGGACTTTGTTATACTCGATCAGGGGAGTTTGTATATACTCGACTACGGACATTGTTATATTAGATCAGGTGCCTTTCTTATACTCGATCAAGGGGATTTGTTATACTCGACGACGGGACTTTGTTACACTCGATCAGGGGACATTGTTATACTCGATCAGAGGACTTCGTTATACTCGATCTTGGGACTTTGTTATACTCCATTAGGGCCCTTTGTTATACGCGATGAGGGGACTTAGTTATACTCGTTAAAAGGACTTTGTTATACTCGATCTTGGGACTTTTTTATACTCCATTAGGTTCCTTTGTTATACTCGATCACAAAACATTGTTATTCTCGATCAAGGAACTTTGTTATACTCGATCAGGGGACTTTGTTATACTCGATCTTTTGATTTTGTTATACGCCATTAGGGTCCTTTGTTATACTCGATTAGGGCACTTAGTTATACTCGATCAGGGGACTTTGTTATACTCCATCAGGGGGCTTTCTTATACTCGATAAGGGGACTTTGTTATACTCGATCAGGGGTGTTTGTTTTACTCGATCAGGGACTTTGATATACTCGATGAGGGGACTTTGTTATACTCGATCAGGGGAATTTGTTATACTCGACCAGGGGCTTTTGTAATACTCGATAAGGGGCCTTTGTTATACTCGATTATGGGACTTTGTTGTACTCGACCAGGGGACTTTGTTATACTCGACCAGTGGACTTTGTTATACTCGACCATGGGCTTTTTTATACTCGATGAGGGGGCTTTGTTATACTCGATCAGGGGACTTTATTATACTCGACCAGGGGACTTTGTTATACTCGACCAGGGGACTTTGTTATACTCGATCAGGGGGCTTTGTTTTACTCGATCAGGGGACTTTGTTATACTCGATCAGGGGAATTTGTTATACTCGATCAGGGGATCTTGTTATACTCGACCAGGGGCCTTTGTTATACACGATAAGGGGCCTTTGTTATACTCGAACATGGGAGTTTGTTATACTCGACGAGGGGACTTTGTCATACTCGACCAGGCGGCTTTTTTATACTCGATCAGGGGGTTTTGTTAAACTCGATAAGGGGGCTTTGTTATACTCGATCAGGGGACATTGTTTTACTCGACCAGGGGACTTTGATATACTCGACCAGGCGGCTTTTTTATACTCGATGAGGGGGCTTTGTTATACTCAATCAGGGGACTGTGTTATTCTCGGTCAGGGGACTTTGTTATAGTCGATCAGGGGACTTTGTTATACTCGATCAGGGGACTTTGTTATACTCGATCAGGGGACTTTGTTATACCCGATGAGGGGACTTTGTTATACTCGATCTGGTGACTTTGTTATCTTCGATCAGGGGACTTTGTATATACTCGACTAGGGACATTGTTATATTCGATCAGTGGCCTTTCTTATACTCGATCAGGGGGCTTTGTTATACTCAATGACGGGACTTTGTTATTCTCGATCCGGAGTCTTTGTTATACTCGAGCAGTGGACTTTTTTATACTCGATCAGGGGACTTTGTTATACTCGATCAGGGGACTTTGTTATACCCGATCATGTGATTTTGTTGTTCTCGATCAGCGGACATTGTTATACTCGATCATTGGGCTTTGATTTACTCGATCTTGGGACTTTGTTATACTCGACCAGGGGGCTTTTTTATACTCGATCAGGGGGTTTTGTTAAACTCGATGAGGAAGCTTTGTTATACTCGATCAGGGGACTTTGTTATTACTCGGCCAGGGGACTTTGTTTTACTCGATCAGCGGACTCTGTTATATTCGATTAGGGGACTTTGTTATACTCGACCAGGGGAATTTGTTATACTTGACCAGGGGACCTTGTTATAGTCGATCAGGGGGCTTTGTTATACTCGTTTAGGGGAATTTGTTATACTCGATCAGGGGATCTTGTTATACTCGATCAGGGGCTTTTGTTATACTCGATAAGGGCCTTTTTTATACTCGACCGAAGGACTTTGTTATACTCGACCAGAGGGCTTTTTTAGACTCGATGAGGGGGTTTTGATAAACTCGATCAGTGGTGTATTTTTTACTCGATCAGGGGACTTTGTTATACTCGATCAGGGGCCTTTGTTATACTCGATAAGGGGCCTTTGTTATACTCGATCATGGGACTTTGTTATACTCGACCAGGGGACTTTGTTACTACTCGGCCAGGTGACTTTGTTTTACTCGATTAGCGGACTTTGTTATACTCGATCGGGGGGCTTTGTTGTACTCGATCTTGGGACTTTGTTATACTCGATTCGGGGCCTTTGTTATACTCGATCATGGGACTTTGTTATACTCGACCAAGGGACTTTGTTATACTCGACCAGGGGACTTTTTTATACTCGATGAGGGGGCATTGTTATACTCGATCAGGGGACTTTGTTATACTCGACCAGGGGACTTTTATATACTCGACAGGCACATAGGTATATTCGATCAGTGGCCTTTCTTATTCTCGATCAGTGGGCTTCGTTTTACTCGATGACGGGACTTTGTTATTCTCGTTCCGGGGACTTTGTAATACTCGATCAGGGGACTTCGTTATACTCGACCAGGGGAGTTTGTTATACTCGATCAGGGGACTTTGTTATACCCGATCAGGTAATTCTGTTGTACTCGATCAGCGGACTTTGTTATACTCGATCAGGGGGCTTTGATTTACTCGATCTTGGGATTTTGTTATACTCGATCAGGGGACTTTGTTTTACTCGATCAGAGACTTTGTTGTTTTCGACCAAGAGCCTTGGTTATACTCGATTCGGTGAATTGGTTATACTCGATCATTTGGCTTTGTTATACTTTTTCAGGGACTTTGTTATACTCGACCAGGGGACTATTCTTATACTCGACGAGGGGGCTTTGTTTTACTCGATCAGGGGACTTTGTTTTTTACTCGATCAGAAGACTTTGTTATACTCGATCTTGGGACTTTGTTATACTCTATTAGGGCCCTTTGTTATACTCGATGAGGGGACTTAGTTATTCTCGATAAAAGGACTTTGTTATACTCGATCTTGGGACTTTGTTATACTCCATTCGGTTTGTTTGTTATACTCGATCACGGGACATTGTTATTCTCGATCAAGGAACTTTGTTATACTCGATCAGGGGACTTTGTTATACTCGATCTTTTGACTTTGTTATACGCCATTGGGGTCCTTTGTTATAATCGATTAGGGCACTTAGTTATACTCGATCAGGGGACTTTGTTATACTCCATCAGGGGGCTTTCTTATACTCGAAAAGTGGACTTTGTTATACTCGATCAGGGGTGTTTGTTTTACTCAATCAGGGGACTTTGTTATACTCGATGAGGGGACTTTGTTATACTCGATCAGGGGAATTTGTTATACTCCTCACCAGTGCTTTTTGTTATACCCGATAAGGGCCTTTGTTATACCTCGACATGGGACTTTGTTATAATTTCGGACCAGGGGATCTCTATATACTCGGACCAGGGGACTTATATACCTTTGACTACGGGCTTTACCCTATTACGAGGGGCTTTGTTATACTCGATCAGGGGATTCTTATTATACCGACCAGGGACCTTTGTTACACTCGACCAGGGACTTTGTTATACTCGATCAGGGGTGTTTTGTTTTATTCGCATCAGGGACTTTGTTATACCGATCAGGGGAATTTGTTATACTCGAAGGGGATCTTGTTACACTCGACCAGGGGCCTTTGTTATACTCGATAAGGGGCCTTTGTTATACTCGATTATGGGAGTTTGTTATACTCGACGAGGGGACTTTGTTATACTCGACCAGGCGGCTTTTTTTATACTCGATCAGGAGGTTTTGTTAAACTCGATAAGGGGGCTTTGTTATACTCGATCAGGGGACATTGTTGTACTCGGCCAGGGGACTTTGTTTTACTCGACCAGGGGACTTTGTTATACTCGACCAGGGGGCTTTTTTATATAGGATGAGGGAGCTTTGTTATACTCAATCAGCGGACTTTGTTATACTCGATCGGGAGGCTTTGTTGTACTCGATCTTGGGACTTTGTTATACTCTATGAGGGGACTTTAGTATATTCGATCAGGGGACTTTGTTATATTCGACCAGGGGCCTTTGATATACTCGATTCGGGGCCTTTGTTATACTCGATCATGAGACTTTGTTATACTCGACCAGGGGCTTTTTTATACTCGATGAGGGGGCTTTGTTATACTCAATCAGGGGACTGTGTTATTCTCGGTCAGGGGACTTTGTTATAGTCGATCAGGGACTTTGTTATACTCGATCAGGGGACTTTGTTATACTCGATCAGGGGACTTTGTTATACTCGATCAGGGGACTTTGTTATACTCGATCTGGGGACTTTGTTATACTCGATCAGGGGACTTTGTATATACTCGACTAGGGACATTGTTATATTCGATCAGTGGCCTTTCTTATACTCGATCAGGGGGCTTTGTTATACTCAATGACGGGACTTTGTTATTCTCGATCCGGGGTCTTTGTTATACTCGATCAGTGGACTTTGTTATACTCGATCAGGGGACTTTGTTATACTCGATCAGGGGACTTTGTTATACCCGATCATGTGATTTTGTTGTTCTCGATCAGCGGACATTGTTATACTCGATCATTGGGCTTTGATTTACTCGATCTTGGGACTTTGTTATACTCGACCAGGGGGCTTTTTTATACTCGATCAGGGGGTTTTGTTAAACTCGATGAGGAAGCTTTGTTATACTCGATCAGGGGACTTTGTTATTACTCGGCCAGGGGACTTTGTTTTACTCGATCAGAGGACTTTGTTATACTTGATCTTGGGACTTTGTTATACTCCATGAGGGTCCTTTGTTATACTCGATCAGGGGACTTAGTTATGCTCGATTAGGGCACTTAGTTATACACGATCAGGGGACTTTGTTATACTCGATCAGGGGGCTTTGTTATACTCGATCAGGGGACTTTGTTATAATCGACCAGGGGTGTTTGTTTTACTCGATCAGGGGACTTTGTTATACTCGATCAGGGGACTTTGTTATACTCGATCAGGGGATTTTGTTATACTCGATCAGGGGGCTTTGTTATACTCAATCAGGGGTGTTTTTTTTACTCGACTCGGGACTTTGTTATATTCGGTCAGGTGCCTTTCTTATACTCGATTAGTGGACTTTGTTATACTCGATGAGGGGACTTTCTTATTCTCGATCAGGGCACTTTGTTATACTCGATCAGGGTACTTTGTTATACTCGATCAGGGGACTTTGTTATGTTCGATCAGGGGACTTTGTTATACTCGATCAGAGGACTTTGTTATTCTCAATCTTGGGACATTGTTATACTCCATTAGGGTCCTTTGTTATACTCGATCAAAGGACTTAGTTATGCTCGATTAGGGCACTTATTTATACTCGATGAGGGGACTTTGTTTTACTCGATCAGGTGATTTTGTTATACTCGACCAGGGACTTTTGTTATACTCGATAAGGGGTCTTTGTTATACTCGATCAGGGTTTTTTTAAACTCGATGAGGGGGCTTTGTTATACTCGATCAGAGGACTTTGTTATACTCGATCAGGGGGCTTTGTTATACTCCATGAGGGTCCTTTGTTATACTCGATCAGGGGACTTTTTTAAACTCGATCAGGGGAATTTGTTATGCTCGATCAGGGCATCCTGTTATACTCGACCAGGGGCCTTTGTTATACTCGATAAGGGGCCTTTGTTATACTCGATCATGGGACTTTGTTATACTCGACCAAAGGACTTTGTTATACTCGAAGAGGGGGCTTCTTTATACTCGATCAGGGGGTTTTGTTAAACTCGATCAAGGGTGTTTGTTTTACTCGATCAGGGGACTTTGTTATACTCGATTCGGGGAATTGGTTATACTCGATCATGGGGCTTTGTTATACTCGATCAGGGACTTTGTTATACTCGACCAGGGGACTTTCTTATACTCGACGAGGGGGCATGTTATACTCGATCAGGGGGCTTTGTTCTACTCGATCAACGAACTTTGTTATACTCGACCAGGGGACTTTAGTATACTCGTTCAAGGGACTTTGTTATTTTCGACCAAGGGCCTTTGTTATACTCGATTCGGGGCCTTTGTAATACTCGATCATGGGACTTTGTTATACTCGACCAGGGGACTTTGTTATACTCGACCAGGGGGCATTTTTATACTCGATCAGCGTGTTTTGTTAAACTTGATGAGAGGGCTTTGTTATACGCGATCAGGGGACATTGTTATACTCGGCCAGGGGACTTTGTTATACTCGACCAGGGGCCTTTTTTTTACTCGATGAGGAGGCTTTGTTATACTCGATCAGAGGGCTTTTTTATACTCGTTCAGGGACTTTGTTATACTCGACCAGGGTCCTTTTTTATACTCGATGAGGGGGCTTTGTTATACTCGATCAGGGGACTATGTATATACTCGACTAGGGACATTGTTATATTCGATCAGGTGCCTTTCTTATACTCGATCAAGGGGCTTTGTTATACTCGATGACGGGACTTTGTTATACTTGATCAGGGGACTTTGTAATACTCGGTCAGAGGACTTTGTTATACTCGATCTTGGGACTTTGTTATACTCCATTAGGGTCCTTTGTTATACTCGATCAGGGGACTTTGATATACTCGACCAGGGGACTTTCTTATACTCGACGAGGGGGCTTTGTTATACTCGATCAGGGGGCTTTGTTATACTCGATCAACGGACTTTGTTATACTCGATCGAGGGGCTTTGTTATACTCGATCTTGGGACTTTGTTATACTCGACCAGGGGACTTTAGTATAATCGTTCAGGGGACTTTGTTATTTTCGACCAGGGGCCTTTGTTATACTCGATTCGGGTCCTTTGTAATACTCGATAATGGGACTTTGTTATACTCGACCAGGGGACTTTGTTATACTCGACCAGGGGGCTTTTTTATACTCGATCAGCGGGTTTTGTTAAACTCGATGAGAGGGCTTTGTTATACTCGATCAGGGGACATTGTTATACTCGGCCAGGGGACTTTGTTATACTCGACCAGGGGCCTTTTTTTTACTCGATCAGGTGCCTTTCTTATACTCGATCAGGAGGCTTTGTTATACTCGATGACGGGACTTTGTTATACTCGATCAGGGGACATTGTTATACTCGATCAGGGGACTTTGTTATACTCGCCCTGGGGACTTTGTTATACTCGTTCAGGGTACTTTGTTATACTTGACTGAAGTGGGATTTTGTTATACTCGATCGAAGCTTTGTTATACTCGACCATGGGACTTTGTTATACTTGACCAGGGGACCTTGTTATAGTCGATCAGGGGGCTTTGTTATAATCGATCAGGGGACTTTGTTATACTCGTTCAGGGGAATTTGTTATACTCGATCAGGGGATCTTGTTATACTCGATCAGGGGCTTTTGTTATACTCGATAAGGGCCTTTTTTATACTCGACCGAAGGACTTTGTTATACTCGACCAGAGGGCTTTTTTAGACTCGATCAGGGGGTTTTGATAAACTCGATCAGTGGTGTATTTTTTACTCGATCAGGGGACTTTGTTATACTCGATCAGGGGCCTTTGTTATACTCGATAAGGGGCCTTTGTTATACTCGATCATGGGACTTTGTTATACTCGACCAGGGGACTTTGTTACTACTCGGCCAGGTGACTTTGTTTTACTCGATCAGCGGACTTTGTTATACTCGATCGGGGGGCTTTGTTGTACTCGATCTTGGGACTTTGTTATACTCGATCAGGGGACGTTATTATACTCGATCAGTGGACTTTGTTATTTTGGACCAGGGGCCTTTGTTATACTCGATTTGGGGCCTTTGTTATACTCGATCATGGGACTTTGTTATACTCGACCAAGGGACTTTGTTATACTCGACCAGGGGGCTTTTTTTATACTCGATGAGAGGGCTTTGTTATACTCGATGAGAGGGCTTTGTTATACTCGATCAGGGTCTTTGTTATACTCGACCAGGGGACTTTTTTATACTCGATGATGGGGCATTGTTATACTCGATCAGGGGACTTTGTTATACTCGACCAGGGGACTTTTATATACTCGACAGGCACATAGGTATATTCTTATACTCGATCAGTGGGCTTCGTTTTACTCGATGACGGGACTTTGTTATTCTCGTTCCGGGGACTTTGTAATACTCGATCAGGGGACTTCGTTATACTCGACCAGGGGAGTTTGTTATACTCGATCAGGGGACTTTGTTATACCCGATCAGGTAATTTTGTTGTACTCGATCAGCGGACTTTGTTATACTCGATCAGGGGGCTTTGATTTACTCGATCTTGGGATTTTGTTATACTCGATCAGGGGACTTTGTGTTACTCGATCAGGGACTTTGTTGTTTTCGACCAAGAGCCTTGGTTATACTCGATTCGGTGAATTGGTTATACTCGATCATTTGGCTTTGTTATACTCGATCAGGGACTTTGTTATACTCGACCAGGGGACTATTCTTATACTCGACGAGGGGGCTTTGTTTTACTCGATCAGGGGACTTTGTTTTTTACTCGATCAGAAGACTTTGTTATACTCGATCTTGGGACTTTGTTATACTCCATTAGGGCCCTTTGTTATACTCGATGAGGGGACTTAGTTATAATCGATAAAAGGACTTTGTTATACTCGATCTTGGGACTTTGTTATACTCCATTCGGTTCCTTTATTATACTTGATCACGGGACATTGTTATTCTCGATCAAGGAACTTTGTTATACTCGATCAGGGGACTTTATTATACTCGATCTTTTGACTTTGTTATACGCCATTAGGGTCCTTTGTTATACTCGATTAGGGCACTTAGTTATACTCGATCAGGGGACTTTGTTATACTCCATCAGGGGGCTTTCTTATACTCGAAAAGGGGACTTTGTTATACTCGATCAGGGGTGTTTGTTTTACTCGATCAGGGGACTTTGTTATACTCGATGAGAGGACTTTGTTATACTCGATCAGGGGAATTTGTTATACTCGACCAGGGGCATTTGTTATACTCGATAAGGGGCCTTTGTTATCCTCGATTATGGGACTTTGTTATACTCGACCAGGGGACTTTGTTATACTTGACCAGGGGACTTTGTTTTACTCGACCATGGGCTTTTTTATACTCGATGAGGGGGCTTTGTTATACTCGATCAGGGGACTTTATTATACTTGACCAGGGGACTTTGTTATACTCGACCAGGGGACTTTGTTATACTCGATCAGGGGGCTTTGTTTTACTCGATCAGGGGACTGTGTTATACTCGATCAGGGGAATTTGTTATACTCGATCAGGGTCTCTTGTTATACTCGACCATGGGCCTTTGTTATACTCGATAAGGGGCCATTGTTATACTCGATCATGGGAGTTTGTTATACTCGACGAGGGGACTTTGTTATACTCGACCAGGCGGCTTTTTTATACTCGATCAGGGGGTTTTGTTAAACTACTAAGGGGGCTTTGTTATACTCGATCAGGGGACATTGTTGTACTCGGCCAGGGGACTTTGTTTTACTCGACCAGGGGACTTTGTTATATTCGACCAGGGGGCTTTTTTATACTCGATGAGGGGGCTTTGTTATACTCAATCAGCGGACTTTGTTATACTCGATCGGGAGGCTTTGTTGTACTCGATCTTGGGACTTTGTTATACTCGATGAGGGGACTTTAGTATATTCGACCAGGGGCCTTTGTTATACTCGATTCGGGGCCTTTGTTATACTCGATCATGGGACTTTGTTATACTCGACCAGGGAGCTTTTTTGTACTCGATGAGGGGGCTTTGTTATACTCAATCAGGGGACTGTGTTATTCTTGGTCAGGGGACTTTGTTATAGTCGATCAGGGGACTTTGTTACACTCGATCAGGGGACTTTGTTATACTCGATCAGGAGACTTTGTATACTCGATGAGGGGACTTTGTTATACTCGATCTGGGGACTTTGTTATACTCGATCAGGGGACTTTGTATATACTCGACTAGGGACATTGTTATATTCGATCAGTGGCCTTTCTTATACTCGATCAGGGGGCTTTGTTATACTCAATGACGGGACTTTGTTATTCTCGATCCGGAGTCTTTGTTATACTCGAGCAGTGGACTTTGTTATACTCGATCAGGGGACTTTGTTATACTCGATCAGGGGACTTTGTTATACCCGATCATGTGATTTTGTTGTTCTCGATCAGCGGACATTGTTATACTCGATCATTGGGCTTTGATTTACTCGATCTTGGGACTTTGTTATACTCGACCAGGGGGCTTTTTTATACTCGATCAGGGGGTTTTGTTAAACTCGATGAGGAAGCTTTGTTATACTCGATCAGGGGACTTTGTTATTACTCGGCCAGGGGACTTTGTTTTACTCGATCAGAGGACTTTGTTATACTCGATCTTGGGACTTTGTTATACTCCATGAGGGTCCTTTGTTATACTCAATCAGGGGACTTAGTTATGCTCGATTAGGGCACTTAGTTATACACGATCAGGGGACTTTGTTATACTCGATCAGGGGGCTTTGTTATACTCGATCAGGGGACTTTGTTATACTCGACCAGGGGTGTTTGTTTTTCTCGATCAGGGGACTTTGTTATACTCGATCAGGGGACTTTGTTATACTCGATCAGGGGATTTTGTTATACAGGGGGCTTTGTTATACTCAATCAGGGGTGTTTCTTTTACTCGACTCGGGACTTTGTTATATTCGGTCAGGTGCCTTTCTTATACTCGATTAGTGGACTTTGTTATACTCGATCAGGGGACTTTCTTATTCTCGATCAGGGCACTTTCTTATACTCGATCAGGGTACTTTGTTATACTCGATCAGGGGACTTTGTTATGTTCGATCAGGGGACTTTGTTATACTCGATCAGAGGACTTTGTTATTCTCAATCTTGGGACATTGTTATACTCCATTAGGGTCCTTTGTTATACTCGATCAGAGGACTTAGTTATGCTCGATTAGGGCACTTATTTATACTCGATGAGGTGACTTTGTTTTACTCGATCAGGTGATTTTGTTATACTCGACCAGGGGCTTTTGTTATACTCGATAAGGGGTCTTTGTTATACTCGATCAGGGTTTTTTTAAACTCGATGAGGGGGCTTTGTTATACTCGATCAGAGGACTTTGTTATACTCGATCAGGGGGCTTTGTTATACTCCATGAGGGCCCTTTGTTATACTCGATCAGGGGACTTTTTTAAACTCGATCAGGGGAATTTGTTATGCTCGATCAGGGCATCCTGTTATACTCGACCAGGGGCCTTTGTTATACTCGATAAGGGGCCTTTGTTATACTCGATCAAGGGACTTTGTTATACTCGACCAAAGGACTTTGTTATACTCGAAGAGGGGGCTTCTTTATACTCGATCAGGGGGTTTTGTTAAACTCGATCAAGGGTGTTTGTTTTACTCGATCAGGGGACTTTGTTATACTCGATTCGGGGAATTGGTTATACTCGATCATGGGGCTTTGTTATACTCGATCAGGGACTTTGTTATACTCGACCAGGGGACTTTCTTATACTCGACGAGGGGGCATGTTATACTCGATCAGGGGGCTTTGTTCTACTCGATCAACGAACTTTGTTATACTCGACCAGGGGACTTTAGTATACTCGTTCAAGGGACTTTGTTATTTTCGACCAAGGGCCTTTGTTATACTCGATTCGGGGCCTTTGTAATACTCGATCATGGGACTTTGTTATACTCGACCAGGGGACTTTGTTATACTCGACCAGGGGGCATTTTTATACTCGATCAGCGTGTTTTGTTAAACTTGATGAGAGGGCTTTGTTATACGCGATCAGGGGACATTGTTATACTCGGCCAGGGGACTTTGTTATACTCGACCAGGGGCCTTTTTTTTACTCGATGAGGAGGCTTTGTTATACTCGATCAGAGGGCTTTTTTATACTCGTTCAGGGACTTTGTTATACTCGACCAGGGTCCTTTTTTATACTCGATGAGGGGGCTTTGTTATACTCGATCAGGGGACTATGTATATACTCGACTAGGGACATTGTTATATTCGATCAGGTGCCTTTCTTATACTCGATCAAGGGGCTTTGTTATACTCGACGGGCTTGTTATATCCCGATCAGGGATTTTATTATACTCGATCAGAGGACTTTGTTATACTCGATTTGACCTTTGTTATAATTCATTCGGGTCCCTTTGTTATACTCGGGATCAGGGATTCTTTGTTATACCTGACCAGGGACTTTCTTATACTGACGAGGGGCCGGTTATATCGATCAGGGGGCTTTGTTATACTCGATCAACGGACTTTGTTATACTCGATCGGGGGGCTTTGTTATACTCGATCTTGGGACTTTGTTATACTCGACCAGGGGACTTTAGTATACTCGTTCAGGGAACTTTGTTATTTTCGACCAGGGGCCTTTGTTATACTCGATTCGGGTCCTTTGTAATACTCGATAATGGGACTTTCTTATACTCGACCAGGGGACTTTGTTATACTCGACCAGGGGGCTTTTTTATACTCGATCAGCGGGTTTTGTTAAACTCAATGAGAGGGCTTTGTTATACTCGATCAGGGTACATTGTTATTCTCGGCCAGGGGACTTTGTTATACTCGACCAGGGGCCTTATTTTTACTCGATCAGGTGCCTTTCTTATACTCGATTAGGAGGCTTTGTTATACTCGATGACGAGACTTTGTTATACTCGATCAGGGGACTTTGTTATACTCGATCAGGGGACTTTGTTATACTCGCCCTTGGGACTTTGTTATACTCGATCAGGGTACTTTGTTATACTTGATCAGCGGACTTTGTTATACACGATCGGGGGGCTTTGTTATACTCGATCTTGTGAATTTGTTATCTTCGATCAGGGGACTTTAGTATACTCGAACAGGGGAGTTTGTTATACTCGACCAGGGGACTTTGTTATACTCGACCAAGGGACTTTGTTATACTCGATCAGGGTACTTTCTTATACTTGATCAGCGGACTTTGTTATACTCGATCGGGGGGCTTTGTTATACTCGATCTTGTGAATTTGTTATATTTGATCAGGGGACTTTAGTATACTCGAACAGGGGACTTTTATACTCGACCAGGGGGCTTTTATATACTCGATCAGGGGGTTTTGTTAAACTCGATGATGGGGCTTTGTTATACTCAATCAGGGGACTTTGTTATACTTGGCCAGGGGACTTTTTTATACTCGATGAGAGGGCTTTGTTGTACTCGATGAAGGGAATTTGTTATACTCGATCTTGGGACTTTGTTATACTCGATCAGGGGACTTTGTATATACTCGACTACGGACATTGTTATATTAGATCAGGTGCCTTTCTTATACTCGATCAAGGGGATGTGTTATACTCGACGACGGGACTTTGTTACACTCGATCAGGGGACTTTGTTATACTCGATCAGAGGACTTCGTTATACTCGATCGTGGGACTTTGTTATACTCCATTTGGGCCCTTTGTTATACTCGATGAAGGGACTTAGTTATACTCGATAAAAGGACTTTGTTATACTCGATCTTGGGACTTTGTTATACTCCATTAGGTTCCTTTGTTATACTCGATCACGGGACATTGTTATTCTCAATCAAGGAACTTTGTTATACTCGATCAGGGGACTTTGTTATACTCGATCTTTTGACTTTGTTATACGCCAGTAGGGTCCTTTGTTATACTCGATTAGGGGACTTAGTTATACTCGATCAGGGGACTTTATTATACTCCATCAGGGGACTTTCTTTTACTCGAAAAGGGGACTTTGTTATACTCGATCAGGGATGTTTGTTTTACTCGATCAGGGGACTTTGTTATACTCGATGAGGGGACTTTGTAATACTCGATCAGGGGAATTTGTTATACTCGACCAGGGGCTTTTGTTATACTCGATAAGGGGCCTTTGTTATACTCGATTATGGGACTTTGTTATTCTCGACCAGGGGACTTTGTTATACTCGACCAGGGGACTTTGTTATACTCGACCATGGGCTTTTTTATACTCGATGAGGAGGCTTTGTTATACTCGATCAGGGGACTTTATTATACTCGACCAGGGGACTTTGTTATACTCGACCAGGGGACTTTGTTATAATCGATAAGGGGACTTTGTTATACTCGATCAGGGGAATTTGTTATACTCGATCAGGGGATCTTGTTATACTCGACCAGGGGCCTTTGTTATACTCGATAAGGGGCCTTTGTTATACTCGATCATGGGAGTTTGTTATACTCGACGAGGGGACTTTGTTATACTCGACCAGGCGGCTTTTTATACTCGATCAGGGGGTTTTGTTAAACTAGATAAGGGGCTTTGTTATACTTGATCAGGGGACATTGTTGTACTCGGCCAGGGGACTTTGTTTTACTCGACCAGGGGACTTTGTTATATTCGACCAAAGGGCTTTTTATACTCGATGAGGGGGCTTTGTTATACTCAATCAGCGGACTTTGTTATACTCGATCGGGAGGCTTTGTTGTACTCGATCTTGGGACTTTGTTATACTCGATGAGGGGACTTTAGTATATTCGATCAGGGGACTTTGTTATATTCGACCAGGGGCATTTGTTATACTCGATTCAGGGCCTTTGTTATACTCGATCATGGGACTTTGTTATACTCGGCCAGGGGGCTTTTTTATACTCGATGAGGGGGCTTTGTTATACTCAATCAGGGGACTGTGTTATTCTCGGTCAGAGGACTTTGTTATAGTCGATCAGGGGACTTTGTTATACTCGACCAGGGGACTTTGTTATACTCGATCAGGGGACTTTGTTATACTCGATCAGGGGACTTTGTTATACTCGATGAGGGGACTTTGTTATACTCGATCTGGGGACTTTGTTATACTCGATCAGGGGACTTTGTATATACTCGACTAGGGACATGGTTATATTCGATCAGTGGCCTTTCTTATACTCGATCAGGGGGCTTTGTTATACTCAATGACGGGACTTTGTTATTCTCGATCCGGAGTCTTTGTTATACTCGATGAGTGGACTTTGTTATACTCGATCAGGGGACTTTGTTATACTCGATCAGGGGACTTTGTTATACCCGTTCATGTGATTTTGTTGTTCTCGATCAGCGGACTTTTTCATACTCGATCATTGGGCTTTGATTTACTCGATCTTGGGACTTTGTTATACTCGACCAGGGGACTTTAGTTTACTCGTTCAGGGGACTTTGTTATTTTCGACCAGGGGCCTTTTTGTTGGTACTCTCGATTCGGGGGCCTTTGTAATACTCGATCAGCGGGTTTTGTTATACTCGATGAGAGGGCTTTGTTATACTCGATCAGGGGATATTGTTATACTCGGCCAGGAGACTTTGTTATACTCGACCAGGGGCCTTTTTTTTACTCGATCAGGTGCCTTTCTTATACTCGATCAGGGGGCTTTGTTATACTCGATGACGGGACTTTGTTATACTCGACCAGTGGGCTTTTTTATACTCGATGAGGGGGCTTTGTTATACTCGATCAGGGGACTTTGTTATACTTGATCTGGGGACTTTGTTATACTCGATCAGGGCACTATGTATATATTCGACTAGGGACATTGTTATATTCGATCAGGTGCCTTTCTTATACTCGATCAGGGGGCTCTGTTATACGCGATGACGGGACTTTGTTATACTCGATCAGGGGACTTTGTTATACTCGATCAGAGGACTTTGTTATACTGTGATCAAAGTGGACTTTGTTAAGGCCACGATCGGGGGGCTTTTATATACTCGATCTTGTGAATTTGTTGGCCTTCAGATCAGGGGACTTAGTATACTCGAACAGGGGAGTTTGTTATACTCGACCAGGGGACTTTGTTATACTCGACCAGGGGACTTTGTTATACTCGATCAGGGTACTTTGTTATACTTGATCAGCGGACTTTGTTATACTCGATCGGGGGGCTTTGGTATACTCGATCTTGTGAATTTGATATATTCGATCAGGGGACTTTAGCATACTCGAACAGGGGAGTTTGTTATACTCGACCAGGGGGCTTTTATATACTCGATCAGAGGGTTTTGTTAAAATCGATGATGGGGCTTTGTTATACTCAATCAGGGACTTTGTTATACTGGACCAGGGGGCTTTTTTATACTCGATGAGGGGGCTTTGTTGTACTCGATAAAGGGAATTTGTTATACTCGATCTTGGGACTTGTTATACTCGATCAGGGGACTTTGTATATACTCGACTACGGACATTGTTATATTAGATCAGGTGCCTTTCTTATACTCGATCAAGGGGATTTGTTATACTCGATCAGAGGACTTCGTTATACACGATCTTGGGACTTTGTTATACTCCATTAGGGCCCTTTGTTATACTCGATGAGGGGACTTGTTATACTCGATAAAAGGACTTTGTTATACTCGATCTTGGGACTTTGTTATACTCCATTCGGTTCCTTTGTTATACTCGATCACGGGACATTGTTATTCTCGATCAAGGAACTTTGTTATACTCGATCAGGGGACTTTGTTATACTCGATCTTTTGACTTTGTTATACGCCATTAGGGTCCTTTGTTATATCACCTGATTAGGCACCTTAGTTATACTCGATCAGGGACTTTCTATACCCATCAGGGACTTTCTTATACACGAAAAAGGGGACTTTTGTTATACTCGATCAGGGTGCTTGTTTTACCTGATCAGGGACTCAAGAGCATAATTCGATGAGGGGACTTTGTTATACTCGATCAGGGGAATTTGTTATACTCGACCAGGGGCTTTTGTTATACTCGATAAGGCAATTTTGTTATACTCGATTATGGACTTTGTTCTACTCGACCAGGGGACTTTGTTATACTCGACCAGGGGACTTTGTTATACTCGACCATGGGCTTTTTTTACTCGATGAGGGGGCTTTGTTATACTCGATCAGGGGACTTTATTATACTCGACCAGGGGACTTTGTTATACTCGACCAGGGGACTTTGTTATACTCGATCAGGGGTGTTTGTTTTACTCGATCAGGGGACTTTGTTATACTCGATCAGGGGAATTTGTTATACTCGATCAGGGGATCTTGTTATACTCGACCAGGGGCCTTTGTTATACTCGATGAGGGGCCTTTGTTATACTCGATTATGGGAGTTTGTTATACTCGACGAGGCGACTTTGTTATACTCGACCAGGCGGCTTTTTTTATACTCGATCAGGGGGTTTTGTTAAACTCGATAAGGGGGCTTTGTTATACTCGATTAGGGGACATTGTTGTACTCGGCCAGGGGACTTTGTTTTACTCGACCAGGGGACTTTGTTATACTCGACCAGGGGGCTTTTTTATATAGGATGAGGGAGCTTTGTTATACTCAATCAGCGGACTTTGTTATACTCGATCGGGAGGCTTTGTTGTACTCGATCTTGGGACTTTGTTATACTCTATGAGGGGACTTTAGTATATTCGATCAGGGGACTTTGTTATATTCGACCAGGGGCCTTTGTTATACTCGATTCGGGGCCTTTGTTATACTCGATCATGGGACTTTGTTATACTCGACGAGGGAGCTTTTTTATACTCGATGAGGGGGCTTTGTTATACTCAATCAGGGGACTGTGTTATTCTCGGTCAGGGGACTTTGTTATTCTCGATCAGGGGACTTTGTATATACTCGACTAGGGACATTGTTATATTCGATTAGTGGCCTTTCTTATACTCGATCAGGGGGCTTTGTTATACTCAATGACGGGACTTTGTTATTCTCGATCCGGAGTCTTTGTTATACTCGATGAGTGGACTTTGTTATACTCGATCAGGGGACTTTGTTATACTCGATCAGGGGACTTTGTTATACCCGATCATGTGATTTTGTTGTTCTCGATCAGCGGACTTTTTCATACTCGATCATTGGGCTTTGATTTACTCGATCTTGGGACTTTGTTATACTCGACCAGGGGACTTTAGTTTACTCGTTCAGGGTACTTTGTTATTTTCGACCAGGGGCCTTTGTTATACTCGATTCGGGGCCTTTGTAATACTCGATCATGGGACTTTGTTATACTCGACCAGGGGACTTTGTTATACTCAACCAGGGGGCTTTTTTATACTCGATCAGCGGGTTTTGTTAAACTCGATGAGAGGGCTTTGTTATACTCGATCAGGGGACATTGTTATACTCGGCCAGGGGACTTTATTATACTCGACCAGGGGCCTTTTTTTTACTCGATCAGGTGCCTTTCTTATACTCGATCAGGGAGCTTTGTTATACTCGATGACGGGACTTTGTTATACTCGATCAGGGGACTTTGTTATACTCGATCAAGGGACTCTGTTATACTCGCCCTGGGGACTTTGTTATACTCGATCACTGTACTTTGTTGTACTTGATCAGCGGACTTTGTTATACTCGATCTGGGGGCTTTGTTATACTCGATCTTGTGAATTTGTTATATTCCATCAGGGGACTTTAGTATACTAGAACAGGGGAGTTTGTTATACTCGACCAGGGGACTTTGTTATACTCGACCAGGGGACTTTGTTATACTCGATCAGGGTACTTTGTTATACTTGATCAGCGGACTTTGTTATACTCGATCGGGGGGCTTTGTTATACTCGATCTTGTGAATTTGATATATTCGATCAGGTGACTTTTGTATACTCGAACAGGGGAGTTTGTTATACTCGACCAGGGGACTTTTATATACTCGATCAGAGGGTTTTGTTAAAATCGATGAAGGGGCTTTGTTATACTCAATCAGGGACTTTGTTATACTGGACCAGGGGGCTTTTTTATACTCGATGAGGGGGCTTTGTTGTACTCGATGAAGGGAATTTGTTATACTCGATCTTGGGACTTGTTGTACTCGATCAGGGGACTTTGTATATACTCGACTACGGACATTGTTATATTAGATCAGGTGCCTTTCTTATACTCGATCAAGGGGATTTGTTATACTCGACGACGGGACTTTGTTACACTCGATCAGGGGACTTTGTTATACTCGATCAGAGGACTTCGTTATACTCGATCTTGGGACTTTGTTATACTCCATTAGGGCCCTTTGTTATACTCGATGAGGGGACTTAGTTATACTCGATAAAAGGACTTTGTTATACTCGATCTTGGGACTTTGTTATACTCCATTCGGTTCCTTTGTTATACTCGATCACGGGACATTGTTATTCTCGATCAAGGAACTTTGTTATACTCGATCAGGGGACTTTGTTATACTCGATCTTTTGACTTTGTTATACGCCATTAGTGTCCTTTGTTATACTCGATTAGGGCACTTAGTTATACTCGATCAGGGGTGTTTGTTTTACTCGATCAGGGGACTTTGTTATACTCGATGAGGGGACTTTGTTATACTCGATCAGGGGAATTTGTTATACTCGACCAGGGGCTTTTGTTATACTCGATAAGGGGCCTTTGTTATACTCGATTATGGGACTTTGTTATAATCGACCAGGGGACTTTGTTATACTCGACCATGGGCTTTTTTATACTCGATGAGGAGGCTTTGTTATACTCGATCAGGGGACTTTATTATACTCGACCAGGGGACTTTGTTATACTCGACCAGGGGACTTTGTTATACTCAATCAGGGGGCTTTGTTTTACTCGATCAGGGGACTTTGTTATACTCGATCAGGGGAATTTGTTATACTCGATCAGGAGATCTTGTTATACTCGACCAGGGGCCTTTGTTATACTCGATAAGGGGCCTTTGTTATACTCGATCATGGGAGTTTGTTATACTCGACAAGGGGACTTTGTTATACTCGACCAGGCGGCTTTTTTATACTCGATCAGGGGGTTTTGTTAAACTCGATAAGGGGGCTTTGTTATACTCGATCAGGGGACATTGTTGTACTCGGCCAGGGGACTTTGTTTTACTCGACCAGGGGACTTTGATATACTCGACCAGGGGGCTTTTTTATACTCGATGAGGGGGCTTTGTTATTCTCGGTCAGGGGACTTTGTTATAGTCGATCAGTGGACTTTGTTATACTCGATCAGGGGACTTTGTTATACTCGATCAGGGGACTTTGTTATACTCGATGAGGGGACTTTGTTATACTCGATCTGGTGACTTTGTTATCTTCGATCAGGGGACTTTGTATATACTCGACTAGGGACATTGTTATATTCGATCAGTGGCCTTTCTTATACTCGATCAGGGGGCTTTGTTATACTCAATGACGGGACTTTGTTATTCTCGATCCGGAGTCTTTGTTATACTCGAGCAGTGGACTTTGTTATACTCGATCAGGGGACTTTGTTATACTCGATCAGGGGACTTTGTTATACCCGATCATGTGATTTTGTTGTTCTCGATCAGCGGACATTGTTATACTCGATCATTGGGCTTTGATTTACTCGATCTTGGGACTTTGTTATACTCGACCAGAGGGCTTTTTTATACTCGATCAGGGGGTTTTGTTAAACTCGATGAGGAAGCTTTGTTATACTCGATAAGGGGACTTTGTTATTACTCGGCCAGGGGACTTTGTTTTGCTCGATCAACGGACTCTGTTATATTCGATCAGGCGACTTTGTTATACTCGACCATGGGACTTTGTTATACTTGACCAGGGGACCTTGTTATAGTCGATCAGGGGGCTTTGTTATACTCGATCAGGGGACTTTGTTATACTCGTTCAGGGGAATTTGTTATACTCGATCAGGGGATCTTGTTATACTCGATCAGGGGCTTTTGTTATACTCGATAAGGGCCTTTTTTATACTCGACCGAAGGACTTTGTTATACTCGACCAGAGGGCTTTTTTAGACTCGATCAGGGGGTTTTGATAAACTCGATCAGTGGTGTAATTTTTACTCGATCAGGGGACTTTGTTATACTCGATCAGGGGCCTTTGTTATACTCGATAAGGGGCCTTTGTTATACTCGATCATGGGACTTTGTTATACTCGACCAGGGGACTTTGTTACTACTCGGCCAGGTGACTTTGTTTTACTCGATCAGCGGACTTTGTTATACTCGATCGGGGGGCTTTGTTGTACTCGATCTTGGGATTTTGTTATACTCGATCAGGGGACGTTATTATATTCGATCAGTGGACTTTGTTATTTTGGACCAGGGGCCTTTGTTATACTCGATTCGGGGCCTTTGTTATACTCGATCATGGGACTTTGTTATACTCGACCAAGGGACTTTGTTATACTCGACCAGGGGGCTTTTTTTATACTCGATGAGAGGGCTTTGTTATACTCGATGAGAGGGCTTTGTTATACTCGATCAGGGTCTTTGTTATACTCGACCAGGGGACTTTTTTATACTCGATGAGGGGGCATTGTTATACTCGATCAGGGGACTTTGTTATACTCGACCAGGGGACTTTTATATACTCGACCAGGGGGCTTTTTTTATACTCGAAGAGAGCGCTTTGTTATACTCGATGAGAGGGCTTTGTTATACTCGATCAGGGTCTTTGTTATACTCGACCAGGGGACTTTTTTATACTCGATGAGGGGGCATTGTTATACTCGATCAGTGGCCTTTCTTATACTCGATCAGTGGGCTTCGTTTTACTCGATGACGGGACTTTGTTATTCTCGTTCCGGGGACTTTGTAATACTCGATCAGGGGACTTCGTTATACTCGACCAGGGGAGTTTGTTATACTCGATCAGGGGACTTTGTTATACCCGATCAGGTAATTTTGTTGTACTCGATCAGCGGACTTTGTTATACTCGATCAGGGGGCTTTGATTTACTCGATCTTGGGATTTTGTTATACTCGATCAGGGGACTTTGTGTTACTCGATCAGGGACTTTGTTGTTTTCGACCAAGAGCCTTGGTTATACTCGATTCGGTGAATTGGTTATACTCGATCATTTGGCTTTGTTATACTCGATCAGGGACTTTGTTATACTCGACCAGGGGACTATTCTTATACTCGACGAGGGGGCTTTGTTTTACTCGATCAGGGGACTTTGTTTTTTACTCGATCAGAAGACTTTGTTATACTCGATCTTGGGACTTTGTTATACTCTATTAGGGCCCTTTGTTATACTCGATGAGGGGACTTAGTTATTCTCGATTAAAGGACTTTGTTATACTCGATCTTGGGACTTTGTTATACTCCATTCGGTTCGTTTGTTATACTCGATCACGGGACATTGTTATTCTCGATCAAGGAACTTTGTTATACTCGATCAGGGGACTTTGTTATACTCGATCTTTTGACTTTGTTATACGCCATTAGGGTCCTTTGTTATAATCGATTAGGGCACTTAGTTATACTCGATCAGGGGACTTTGTTATACTCCATCAGGGGGCTTTCTTATACTCGAAAAGGGGACTTTGTTATACTCGATCAGGGGTGTTTGTTTTACTCGATCAGGGGACTTTGTTATACTCGATGAGGGGACTTTGTTATACTCGATCAGGGGAATTTGTTATACTCGACCAGGGGCTTTTGTTATACTCTATAAGGGGCCTTTGTTATACTCGATTATGGGACTTTGTTATACTCGACCAGGGGACTTTGTTATACTCGACCAGGGGACTTTGTTATACTCGACC
>NW_024752158.1:0-17254 GCF_018991925.1 Homarus americanus
CCCAGGTACACCTCTGACACTCCCAGGTACCGCTGACACTGCCAGGTACACCTCTGACACTCCATGTACACCTCCTGACACTCCAGGTACTCCTGACACTCCTGGTACAACCCTGACCTCCCAGGCACAACTCCGGCACTCCCAGGTACACCTCTAATACTCCCAGGCAGACCTCTGACACTCACGGGTCCGCCTCCGACACTCCCAGGTACTCACTGACACTCTCTGGCACAACCCTGACACTCCCAGGTACTCCACTGACATTCCTGGTACACCTCTGACACTCCCAGGTACACCGCTGACACTGCAGGTACACCTCTGACACTCCCAGGTACACTTCTCCACACTCGCAGGTACACCTCCGACACTCCCAGATACACCTGTGACACTCCCAGGTACATGTCTGACACTCCCAGGTACACCTCTGACACTGCCAGGTACACCTCTGACACTCCCAGGACTCCTGTGACACTCCCAGGTACCTCCGACACTCCACAGGTACACCTCTGACACTCCCAGGTACACCTCCGATATTCCCAGGTAAACCTCCGATATTCCCAGGTACACCTTTGAGACTCCCAGGTACTCCACTGACACTCCCTGAAACCTCTGACATCAGTTACACCTCTGACACTCCCAGTTACACCCTGACACTCCCAACACCTCTGACACTCCCAGGTACACCTCTGATAATCCCAGGTAAACCTCTGACACTCCCAGGTCCCTCCGACTCCCCCAGTTCCTCCGATACTCCCAAGTACACTCTGACACTTCCAGGTACTCCTCTGACACTCCCTGGTTCACCTCTGAGACTCCCAGGTACACCTCCGATATTAGGTACACCTCCGATATTACCAGGTACACCTCCGATACTCCCAGGTACACCTTTTAGACTCCCAGGTACTTCACTGACACTCCTGGTATACCTTTGACATTTCCAGGTACTCCTCTGACACTCCTAGGTACACCTCTGACACTCCCAGGTACACCTCTGACACTCCCAGGTACACCTCTAAAACTCCTGGTACACCTCCGATATTCCCAGGTACACCTACGATACTCCGGTACACCTTTGAGACTCCCAGGTACTTCACTGACAGTCCCTGGTATATCTTTACATTCCCAGGTACACGTCCGACACTCCCAGATACACTCCTGATACTCCCAGGAACATCTCTGACCTCCTGGTACCTCTGACCTGGCAGGTACACCTCGACACTCCCAGGTACTCCTGTGACACTCCTAGGTACCTCCGACACACCCAGGTACACTTCTGACACTCCCAGGTACACCTCCGATATTCCCAGGTAAACCTCCGATATTCCCAGGTACCTTTGAGACTCCCAGGTACTCCACTGACACTCCTGGTACACCTCTGACATTCAGTTACACCTCCGACACTCCCAGTTACACCTGACGTTCCCAGGTACACCTCCTCACTCCCAGGTACACCTTGATACTCCCAGGTACACCTCTGACACTCCCAGGTACACCTCCGATCCTCCCAGGTACACCTCCGATACTCCCAAGTCCCTCTGACACTCCCAGGTACTCTCTGACACTCCCAGGTACACCTCTGAACCTCCCAGGTACTCCTCTGACACTCCCAGGTACACCTCTGACACTCCCAGGCACCTCTGACCTCCCAGGTACACCTCAGACACTCCCAGGCACCTCTACCTCCCAGGTACACGCTGACACTGCCAGGCCTCCCTGACACTCTGCTCCGCCTCCGACACTCCCAGGTACACCTCTGACACTCCCAGGTACTCCTGACACTCCCTTGTACACCCCTGACACTCAGGTACATTTGACACTCCCAGGTACACTTCTCACACTCTCAGATACACTTCCGACACTCCCAGGTACCTCTGACTCCCAGGTACAACTCTGACACTCCCAGGTACACCTCCGACACTCCCAGGTACACCTTGACCTCCCAGGTACTCGCTGACATTCCGTGGTACCTCTGACACTCCCAGGTATGACACTGCCAGTACACCTCCGACTCCCAGGTACACCTCCGACACTCCCAGGTATACTTCTCACACTCTAGGTACACCTCCACACTCCCAGGTACACCTCTGACACTGCCAGGTACACTTCTGACACTCCGAGGTACTCCTGTGACACTCCCAGATACACCTCTGACACTCCCGTTACCTCTGACACTCCCAGGTACACCTCTGACACTCCCAGGTACTCCTGCTGACACTCCCAGGTACACCTCCGGCCTCCCAGGTACACCTCTGACACTCCCAGGTACACCTCCGATACTCCCAGGTACACCTTGAGACTCCCAGGCCTCCACTGACACTCCCTGGTAAACCTCTGATATTCCCAGTTACACCTCCGACACTCCCAGTTACACCTCCGATACTCCCAGTACAACTCCCACGCTCCCAGGTACTCTTCTGACTCCCTGGTTCACCTCTGAGACTCCCAGGTACCTCCGATATTCCCAGGTACACCTCCGATATTCCTTCCGTGCACCTCCGATACTCCCAAGTACAACTCTGACACTCCCAGGTACTCCTCTGACACTCCCAGGTACACCTCTGCACTCCCAGGTACACCTCCGATATTCCAGGTACACCTCCGATATTCCCAGGTACACCTCCCGTACTCACAGGTACACCTTTGACACTCCCAGGTAGTTCACTGACACCTGGTATACCTCAGACATTCCCAGGTACTCCTTTGACACTCCCAGGTACACCTCTGATACTCCCAGGTACACTTCTGGCACTCCCAGGTCGCCTCCGACACTCCAGGTACAACTCCACACTCCTAGGTAAACCTCCGATACTCCTAGGTACACCTCTATTACTCCCAGGTATCCTCAGACATCCCAGGTACACCTCTCACACTCCCAGGAACACCCTCTCACACTCCCAGGTACTCTGTGACACTCCGTGGTACTTCTCTGACCTCCCAGGTACCTCAGACACTCCCAGGTACACCTCAGCCTCCAAGGGACACCTCAGACACTCCCAGGTACACCTCTGATACTCCCAGGTACCTCGTCTCCCAGGTACACTCCAGGCTCCCAATTCTCAACACTCCCAGGTCTTCTGACACTGCCAGCTACACCTCTGACACTCCCGCCTGCACCACCCTCCCAGGTACACCTCTGACACTCCCAGGTACACGCTGACACTGCCAGGTACACCTCTGACACTCCATGTACACCTCTGATACTCTCAGGTACAACTCCGGCTCCAGGTACACCTCTGATACTCCCAGGTACACCTCTGACACTCACGGGTCCGCCTCCCGACACTCCCAGGTACTCACTGACACTCTCTGGTACAACCCTGACACTCCCAGGTACTCCACTGACATTCCTTGCACACCTCTGACACTCCCAGGTACACCATGACACTGCCAGGTGCCTGACCTCCCAGGTACACTTCTCACACTCGCAGGTACACCTCCGACCTCTGAACCTGGCACTCCCATACATGTCTGACTCAGGTACCTCTGACACTGCCAGGTACCTCCAGCCTCCCAGGTACTCCTGACTCCCAGGTACACCTCGACACTCCTGCATCTGCTCCCAGGTACACCTCCCGTATTCCCAGGTAAACCTCGATATTCCCAGGTACACTCCCAGGTACTCACTGACACTCCTGAAAACCTCTGACATTCCCAGTTACACCTCTGACACTCCCAGTTACCCCTGACACTCCTAGCAACACCTCCCGACCCTCCCATTGCCTCTGTATAGGTAAACCTCTGACCTCCCAGGTGCCTCCGTACTCCCAGGTACACCTCCCGTGCTCCCAAGTACAACTCTGACACTCCCAGGTACTCTCCTGACCTCCCTGGTTCACCTCTGAGACTCCCAGGTACACCTCCGATATTCCCAGGTACACCTCCCGACTACAGGTACACCTCCGATACTCCAGGTACACCTTTTGAACTCCCAGGTACCACTGACACTCCTGGTATACCTTTGACATTTCCAGGTACTCCTCTGACACTCCTAGGTACACCTCTGACACTCCCAGGTACCCTCTGACACTCCCGAGGTATTCCTCTGACACTCCTAGTACACCTCTGAGCACTCCCAGGTACCTCCCTGACCTCCCAGGTCACCTCTAAAACTCCCTGGTACACCTCCGATATTCCCATGTACACCTACGATACTCCGAGGTACACCTTTGAGACTCCCAGGCCTTCACTGACACTCCCTGGTATATCTTTTACATTCCCAGGTACACGTCCGACAATCCCAGATACACCTCTGATACTCCCAGGTACATCTCTGACACTCCCTGGTACACCTCTGACACTGGCAGGTACACCTCTGACACTCCCAGGTACTCCTGTGACACTCCCTGGGTACACCTCCGACACTCCCAGGTACACTTCTGACACTCCCAGGTACACCTCCGTATTCCCAGGTAAACCTCCGATATTCCCAGGTACACCTTTGAGACTCCCAGGTACTCCTGACCTCCCTGGTACACCTCTGACATTCCCAGTTACACCTCCGACACTGCCAGTTACACCCCTGACACTCCCAGGTACATCTCTGACACTCCCAGTGCACCTCCTGATACTCCCAGGTACACCTCTGACACTCCAGGTACACCTCCGATACTCCCAGGTACACCTCCCGTGCTCCCAAGTACCCTCTGACACTCCCGTGCTCCTCTGACCTCCAGGTCACTCCTGACCTCCCAGGTACTCTCTGACACTCAGGTACACCTCTGAAACTCCCAGAACACCTCTGACACTCCCAGGTACACCTCAGACACTCCCAGGTACCTCCCCACCTCCCAGGTACACCTCTGATACTCCCAAGTACCTCTGACACTCCCAGGTACACCTCCGACACTCCCAGGTACACCTCCGACATTCCCAGATACACTTCTCACACTCCCAGGTACACCTCTGACACTCCCAGGTACTCCTCTGACACTCCCTGGTTCACCTCTGAGACTCCAAGGCACACCTCTAACACTCCCAGGTGCACCGCTGACACTGCCAGGTACACCTCTGACACTCCATGTACACCTCCGACACTCCCAGGTACACCTCTGATACTCCCAGGTACACCTCCGATACTCCCAGGACACCTCCACACCTCCCAGGTACCTCCTCTGACCTCCTGGTTCACCTCTGAGACTCCCAGGTACCTCCTGGCCTCCGGTACTCCTCTGACACTCCTGCCTCGACACTCCCAGGTACACCTCTGGCACTCCACGTACACCTCACACTCCCAGGCACCACTCGACACTCCCAGATAAACCTCCAGGCCTCCTGACACTCCCAGGTACTCTCTGACACTCCATACACCTCCGACACTCCCAGGTACACCTCTTACACTCCCAGGTCCGCCTCCGACACTCCCAGGCACCACTCGACCTCCCAGATAAACCTCCGATACTCCTAGGTACACCTCCCAACACCCAGGTACACCTCTGACACTCAAGGTACACCTCCAGACACTCCCAGGTACACCTCTTTCACTCCCAGGTAAACCTCCTAACACTCCCAGGTACCTCCTGGCACTCCCAGGCACACCTCTGACACTCCCAGGTACACCTCTGACACTCCAGGTGCACACCTCTCACATTCCCAGTACACCTCCGACACTCCCAGTTACACCCCTGACCTCCCAGGTGCACCTCTGACACTCCAGCTACTCGATACTCCCAGGTACACCTCTGACACTCCAGGTACACCTCCCGTGCTCCCAGGTACCGTCCGTACTCCCAGGTACACCTGACACTCCCAGGTACTCTCTGACACTCCCTGGTTCACCTCTGAGACTCCCAGGTACACCTCTGACACTCCTGGTACACCTCCGATATTCCCAGGTGCACCCCGATATTCCAGGTACACCTTCGTACTCCCAGGTACACCTTTGAGACTCCCAGGTACTTCACTGACACTCCCTGGTATACCTCTGACATTCCCAGGTACACCTCTGACACTCCCAGGTACACCTCTGATACTCCCAGGTACACCTCTGACACTCAGGTACACCTCTGACACTCCCAGGTACTCCTGTGCTCCCAGGTACTCACTGACATTCCTGGTACACCTCTTACACTCCCAGGTACACGCTGACAATGCCAGGTGCACCTCCGACACTCCCAGGTACACCTCCGACACTCCCAGGGACACTTCTCACACTCCCAGGACACCTCCCCAGCCTCAGAGTACTCCACTGACCTCCCTGGTACACCCCTGAACACCAGGTACGCCTCTGACACTCCCTAGGTACACCTCTGACTCCCAGGTACACCCCTCAGACACTCCCAGGTACACCCCAGATACTCCCAGGTACACCCAGCCACTTCCAGGTACACTTCCGACAATCCCGTTACCTCCGACACTCCCAGGTACACCTCTGGCACTCCCAGGTACACCTCCTGACACTCCCAGGTACACCTCTGACACTCCTAGGTACTCTCTGTCACTCCCTGATACACCTCTAACACTCCCAGGTGCACCGCTGACACTCCCAGGTACACCATGACACTGCCAGGTACACATCAGACACTGCCAGGTACACCTCAGACACGCCCAGGTGCACCTCAGACACTCCAAGGTGCACCATGACACTCCCAGGTACACCTCCGACACTCCCAGGTACACCTCCGACAATCCCAGATACACTTCTCACACTCCCAACTACACCTCCGACACTCCCAGGTACACCTCTAACACTCCCAGGTACACCTCTGACCTCCCAGGTACACCTCCTGACACTCCCAGGTACACTCTGACATTCCCAGTACACCTCCGACACTCCCAGTTACACCCCTGACACTCCCAGGTACCTCTGGCACTCCCAGGTACACCTCTGATCTCCCCAGGCCACCTCTGACACTAACAAATGCCTCTGACACTCCCAGGTACACCTCCGACCTCCCAGGCACACCTCTAACACTCCCAGGTACACCTCTGCTCCCAGGCCTCCTCTGACACTCCCAGTACACCTCTGACATTCCCAGTTACACCTCCGACACTCCAGTTACACCCCTGACACTCCCAGGTGCCTCTGACCTCCCAGGTACCTCTGATACTCCCAGGCCACCTCTGACACTCCCAGGTACAACTCCCATTTCTCAGGTACAACTCCCGATACTCCCAGGTACACCTCTGAGCACTCCCAGGTACTCCTCGACCTCCTGGTTCACCTCTGAGACTCCCAGGTACACTTCTGACCTCCTGGTCCTCCGTATTCCCAGGTACCCCTTTATTCAGGTACCTCCCGATACTCCCAGGTACACCTTGGAGACTCCCAGGTACTTCACTGACACTCCCTGGTATGCCTCTGACATTCCCATGCACCTCATGCTCCAGGTACACCTCTGATACTCCCAGGTACATCTCTGACTCCCAATCCTTTTACAACCTCCCAGGTACTCTATGACACTCCCAGGTACTCCACTGACATTCCTGGTACACCTCTAACACTCCCAGGTACACCGCTGACAATGCCAGGTACACCTCCAACACTCCCAGGTACACCTCCGACACTCCCAGGTACCTTCTCACACTCCCAGGTACACCTCCGACACTCCCAGGTACACCTCTGACACTCCAAGGTACCCGTCCGACACTCCCAAATACATCTCCTGACCTCCCAGGTACATCTCTGACCTCCCAGGTATACTTCTGACACTGCCAGGTACACCTCTGACACTCCATGTGCACCTCTGACACTCCCAGGTACACCTCTGACACTCACAGGTACTCACTGACACTCCTAACTTGACTCCCGGTACACCTCTGACCTCCCAGGTACACCTCCTGACCTCCCAGGTACACCTCAGACACTCCCAGGTACACCCCAGACACTCCCAGGTACACCTCTGACACTCCCAGGTACACCTCTGACCTCCCAGGTACCTCCGATACTCCGAGACACCTCTGTACTCCCAGTTACGCCTCTGACCTCCTAGATACTCCTCTGTCACTCCTGATGCACCTCTAACATTCCCAGGTACACCTCTGACATTCCCAGGTACACGCTGACACTGCCAGGTACACCTCAGACACTGCCAGGTACACTCAGGCCTGCCAGGTACACCTCAGACACTTCCAGGTACACTCAGACACTACCAGGTACACACTGACACTGCCAGGTACACCTCTGACCTCCATGTACACCCTCCGACTCCCAGGTACACCTCCTGCACCTCCCAGGTACTCACTGACACTCCCTGGTACATCCCTGAGCCTTCTCCCAGGTACGCCTCTGACACTCCCAGGTACACTTCTGACACTCCCAGGTACCTCAGACACTCCAGGTACACCCATGCTCCCAGGTACACCCCAGACACTCCCAGGTACACCTCCGACACTCCCACGTACCTCTGACACTCCTAGGTACTCCTCTGTCACTCTCTGATACACCTCCTAACACTCCCAGGTGCACCGCTGACACTCCCAGGTACACCGCCCAGCCTGCCAAGTACCTCAGACACTGCCAGGTACACCTCCCGACACTGCCAGGTACACCTCAGACACTCCCAGGTACACCTCCAGACACCCAAGGGCACCTCTTACACTCCCAAGTGCACCTCCTGACACTCTCAGGCACACCTCTGACACTCCCAGGTACACTCAGACACTCCCAGGTACCGCTGACACTCCAGGTACACCTCAGACACTCCCAAGTACACCTCTGACACTCCCAGATACACCTCCACACTCCCAGGTCACACCTCAGACATCCCAGGTACACTTCTCCACTCCCAGGTACACCTCCGACACTCCCAGGTACCTCTACACTCCCAGGTACACCTCTGGCACTCCCAGGTACACCGCCCCGACCTCCCAGGTACACCTCTGGCCTCCCAGGAACACCTCTGACATTCCTGGTGCCTCGAACCTCCCAGGTACACCGCTGACACTCCCAGGTACACCTCTGATACTCCCAGTACACCTCCTGACACTCCAGGCCTCCGGCTCCCAGGTACACCTCCCAACATTCCAGGTACGCCTCCAACATTCCCAGGTACACTTCTCCCTCCCCCCAGGTACACCTCTGGCGCTCCCAGGTACTCCTCTGACACTCCCTGGTTCGCCTTCTGAGACTGCCAGGCACACCTCTAACACTCCCAGGTGCACCGATGACACTGCCAGGTACACCTCTGACACTCCATGTACACCTGCGACACTCCAGGTACACCTCTGACTCCAGGTACTCCATGACACTCCCTGGTACACCCTGGCACTCCCAGGTACCTTCTGATACTCCCAGGTACCTCTGTCACTCCCAGGTACACTTCAGACACTCCCAGGTACACCCCAGACACCCCAGGTACCTCTGACACTCCCAGGTACCTCCGATACTCCCAGGTACACCTCCGATACTCCCAGGTACACCTCTGACTCCCAGGTACTCCTCTGACACTCCCTGGTTCACCCTCAGACTCCCAGGTACACCTCTGACTCTCCTGGTACACCTCCGATATTCCCAGGTACACCTCCGACATTCCCAGGTACCCCGATACTCGCAGGTACACATCAGACTCCCAGATACTTCACTGACACTCCCTGATATACCTCTGTCATTCCCAGATACACCTCTGCTCCCAGGTACACCTCTGATACTCCCAGGTACAACTCTGACCTCTCCCAGGTCCGCCTCCGATACTCCCAGGCACAACTCCCGACCTCCCAGGTAAACCTCCGATACTTCTGGTACACATCTGACCTCCCAGGTACACCTCTGACACTCCCAGGTCACCTCAGACACTCCCAGGTACACCTCGCCTCCCAGGTACTCCTCGACCTCCCTGGTTCACCTCCTGAGACTCCCAGGCACACACCTCTTACTCCCACACGTACATCGCTGTCACTGCCAGGTACACCTGACACTCCATGTACACCTCCGACCTCCCAGGTACACCTCTGACACTCACAGGTGCTCCACCCCAACCTCCTGGTACACGACCTCCCAGGTACACATCTGACACTCCCAGGTACCTCTGCCTCCTAGGCCTCCTGACACTCAGGTACACCTCTGACACTCCCAGGTACACACCCTCAGACACTCCCTGGTACACCCCTGACACTCCCAGGTACACATCTGACACTCAGGTACACACTCTGACGCTCCCTAGGTACACCTCTGTCCTCCCAGGTACACCTCTGACACTCCCTAGGTACACCTCAGACACTCCCAGGTACACATCTGACGCCTCCCAGGTACACCTCTTTCACTCCCTGGTTCTCCCCTGACACTCCCAGTTACACCTCCTGACACTCCTAGGTACACCTCAGACCTCCCAGGTACACTCAGACACTCCCAGGTACTCCTCTGGCACTCCCTGGTTTCTCTGAGACTCCCAGGCTTTGCCCGGCCTCCCAGATACACCGCTGACACTGCCAGGTACACCTCCTGACACTCCATGCACCTCCGACACTCCCAGGTACCCTGACACTCTGGGTACTCCACTGACACTCCCTGGTACACCCAGACGCTCCCAGGTACACCTCTGGCTCTCCCAGGTACCTCTGACTCTCCCAGGTCACCTCAGACACTCCCAGGTACACCCCAGACACTCCCAGGTACCTCTGACACTCCCAGGTACACCTCCTGACACTCCCAGGTACACCTCCCGTGCTCCCAGGGACACCTCTGACACTCCCAGTTACCCTCTGACACTCCTGGGTACTCCTCTGTCACTACCTGATACAGCTCTAACATTCCCAGGTACACCCTGACACTCCCAAGTACACCTGACACTGCCAGGTACACCTCAGACACTGCCAGGTACACCTCCAGACACTGCCAGGTACACCTCAGACACTCCAGGTACACCTCCAGACACTCCCAGGTACACCGCTGACACTGCCAGGTACACCTCCCTGACACTCCATGTACACCTCCGACACCCAGGTACACCTCTGACACTCCACAGGTACTCCACTCACCTCCTGGTACACCTGACACTCCCAGAGTACACCTCTGACACTCCCAGGTACACCTCTGACACTCCCAGGTACACCTCAGACACTCCCAGGTACACCACAGACACTCCCAGGTACACCTCCCTGACCTCCCAGGCACCTCCGATACTCCCAGGTACCTCTGACACTCCCAGGTACTCTCTGACACTCCTGGTTCACCTCTGAGAACTCCCAGGTACACCTCTGACAGTCCATGTCACCTCCGATATTCCCAGGTACACCTCCGATATTCCCAGGTACACCTCCCGTGCTCCCAGGTACACCTAGGAGACTCCCAGGTACTTCACTGACACTCCCTGGTATGCCTCTGGCATTCCCAGATACACCTCTGACACTCCCAGTACCTCAGATACTCCCAGGTACACCTCTGACCTCCCAGGTCGCCTCCGACACTCCCAGGCACAACTCCGACACTCCTAGGTAAACCTCCGATACTCCTAGGTACATCTCTGAGACTCCCAGGTGCACCTCTGACACTCCCAGGTACCTCAGACACTCCCTGGTACCTCTGACACTCAGGTACACCTCTTTCACTCCCTGGTTCTCCCCCTGGCCTCCCAGCTACCTCAGAAATTCCCAGGTACCCTCTGACACTCCCAGGTACACCTCAGACACTCCTAGGTACACCTCTCACACTCCAGAGTACACCTCTGACATCTGGGTACTCCTGTGACACTCCCTAATGCTTCTCTGACACTCCCAAAGTACACCTCAGACACTCCCAGGTACACCTCAGACACTCCCAGGTACACCTCCAGACACTCCCAGGTACACCGCTGACACTGCCAGGTACACCTCTGACCCTCATGTGCCCTCCGACTCTCCTAGGTACCTCTGACACTCAGGTACTCCTGACACTCCCGGTACACCCTGAACACTCCCAGGTACGCCTCTGACACTCCCAGGTACACCTCTGACACTCCCAGGTGCACCTCAGACACTCCCTGGTGACACCCCAGACCCCACACCCCAGACACTTCCAGGTACACCTCCGACACTCCCAGGTACACCTCTGGCCTCCAGGTACCTCCCTGACACTCCCAGGTACACCTCTGACACTCCCGGTACACCTCCATGCTCCCAGGTACACCTCCGACAATCCCAGGCCTTCTCACACTCCCAGGTACACCTCTGACACTCCCAGGTACTCTCCTGACACTCCTGGTTCACCTCTGAGACTCCCAGGCACACCTCTGACACTCCCAGGTACACCGCTCCGACACTGCCAGGTACACCTCTGACACTCTGGGTACTCCACTGACACTCCTGGTACACCCTGACACTCCCAGGTACACATCTGACACTCCCAGGTACACTCTGACTCCCAGGTACACCTCAGACCTCCCAGGTACACCAGACACTCCCAGCACACCTCTGACACTCCCAGGACACCTCTGACACTCCCAGGTACACCTCCGTACTCCCAGGGACACCTCCTGACACTCCCAGTTATGCCTCTCAACTCCTAGGTACTCCTCTGTCACTCCTGATACCTCTAACATTCCCAGGTACACCCTGACACTCCCAAGTACACCGCTTATACTGCCAGGTACACCTCAGACACTGCCAGGTACACCTCAGACACTGCCAGGTACACCTCAGACACTTCAGGCCTCCAGACACTCCCAGGTGCACCGCTCACACTGCCAGGTACACCTATGACTCCCAGGCACCTCTGACACTCACATTACTCCACTGACACTCTGGTACACCTGACACTCCCAGGTACACCTCTGACACTCCCAGGCACACCTCTGTGCTCCCAGGTACACCTCAGACACTCCCAGGTACACCCAGACACTCCCAGGTATACCTCTGGCTTTCTAGGTACACCTCCCGTACTCCCAGGTACACCTCCGTGCTCCCAGTGCCACCTCTGACACTCCAAGGTACTCCTCCTGACTCCTGGTTCACCTCTGAGACTCCCAGGTACACCTCCGACAATCCCAGATACACTTCTCACCTCCCAGGTACACCTCTTACACTCCCAAGTGCCTCTGACACTCCCCAGGCACACCTCTGACACTCCCAGGTACACCTCAGCTCCCAGGTACACCGCCGACCTCCCAGGTACACCTCAGACACTCCCAAGAACACCTCTGACACTCCCAGGTGCACCTCCGACACTCCAGGTACCTCCGACAATCCCAGGTACATCTCTCACACTCCCAGGTACACCTCCAACGACTCCCAGGTACACCTCCTAACACTCCCAGGTACACCTCTGACACTCCCAGGTACACCGCTGACACTCCCAGGTACCTCTGACTCCCAGGAACACCTCTGACACTCCCAGGTACACCTTGAACACTCCCAGGTACACCGCCCCAGACACTCCCAGGTACTCCACTGACTCTCCCTGGTACACCCTGACACTCAGGTACACCTCCTGAAACTCCCAGGTACCTCAGACACTCCCAGGTACACCCCAGACACTCCCAGGTACACCCCAGACACTCCCAGGTACCACCTCTCACACTCTCCAGATACACTTCCGACCTCCCAGGTACCTCCTGACACTCCCAGGTACAACTCTGACACTCCCAGGTACACCTTTGACACTCCCAGGTACTCATGACATTCCTGGTACCTCTGGCTCCCAGGTACACCGCCTGACACTTCCAGGTACCTCCCGACTCCCAGGTACACCTCCGACACTCCCAGGTATGCTTCTCACACTCACACCTCCGACCTCCCAGGTACACCTCTGACACTGCCAGGTACAACTCTGACACTCCCAGGTACTCTCTGTGACACTCCCAGATACACCTCTGACACTCCCATGTACACCTCTGACACTCCCAGGTACCTCCTCCGACTCTGCCAGGTACAACTCCTGACATCCCTTTCTGTGGCTGCTCCCACCTCTGACACTGCCAGGTACACCTCTGACACTCCCAGTACTCCTGTACACTCCCCAGTACCTCTGACGCTCCCAAGTACTCACTGACATTCCTTGGTACACCTCTGACACTCCCAGGTACACCTCTGCAACAGGTACTCCTCCTTTGACCTCCCATGTACACCTCCCACGCTCCCCAGGTACATCTCTGACATCCAAGTGCACCTCCTGACACTCCCAATTACCCAACTCCAGAAGGTTACACCTCTGACACTCCAGGTACACCTCTGACACTCCCATTACTCCCACCCAGCATTCCTGGTGCACCTCCCAAGCCTCCCAGGTACACCTCTGACACTCCCAGGTACACCTCTGACAATCCCAGGCACTCCTGTGACCTCCATGTACACCTCCCAACACTCCAGGTACTTCACTGACACTCCCAAGTACACCTTTGAGACTCCCAGGTACTCACTGACCTCCCTGGTACACCTCTGACACTCCCAGGTACCTTCGATATTCCCAGGCACGTCCCGTCTCCCAGGTACACCTCTGACACTCCCAGGTACTCCTCCTGACCTCCCCTAGTTTCACCTCTGAGACATCCAGGTACCTCTGACACTCCCTAGCACCTCCCGATATTCCCAGGTACACCTCCGATATTCCCAGGTACACCTGCGATCTCCCAGGTACACCTTTGGAGACTCCCAGGTACTTCACTGACACTCCCTGGTATACCTCCTGACATTCCCAGGTACACCTCGACCTCCCAGGTCACCCTCCGACACTCCCAGGTACAACTTGGCTCTCCCAGGTAAACCTCCGATACTCCCATTCACCTCCCGGCGCTCCTTGGTGTCCCCTGACACTCCCAAGGTGCCTGAACTGCTCCCAGGTACCTCAGACACTCCCAGGTACACCTCTGACACTTCCAGGTACACCTCGAGCACTCCCTGGGTACCTCTCTCACGCTTTCACAGGTACCTCTCACTCTCCCAGGTATTCCTGTGACACTCCCTGGTACTTCTCTGGCTGCTCCCAGGTGACCCTCAGACCTCCCAGGTACACCTCAGACCCCACCCGGTACACCTCAGACACTCCCAGGTACTCACAGACACTCCCAGGACACCTCCTGACCTCCCAGGTGCACCTCTGACCTCCGTGCTCACTGACATTCAGCAGTACCTCTGACACTCCCAGATACACCTCTGACAATCCCAGGTGCTCCTGTGACACTCCCATGTGACACCTCCACTTGCTGGTACACTCTCTGACACTCCCAAGTGCACCTCTGACACTCCCAGGTACACCTCCGACACTCAAGGTACACCTCCCTGACACTCCCAGGTACACCTCTGACACTCCCATTACTCCCACCTGACATTCCCTGGTACACCTCCCAGCCTCCCAGGTACCTCCTGACACTCGAAGGTACACCTCCTGACAATCCCAGGTGCTCTGTGACACTCCCATGTCACCTCCAACACTCCCAGTTGCTTCACTGACACTCCCAGAGTACACTTTGAGACTCCCAGGTACTCCACTGACCTCCTGGTACACCTCTGACACTCCCAGGTACACCTTCGATATTCCCAGGTACGTCGTGCTCCCAGGTACACCTCTGGCCTCCCAGGTACTCCTCTGCCTCCTGGTTTCCTCTGAGACATCCAGGTACCTCTGACCTCCTGCTTACCTCCGATATTCCCAGGTAACCTCCGATATTCCCAGGCCTGCAGATACTCCCAGGTACACCTTTGAAGACTCCCAGGTACCTACTGACACTCCTGGTATGCCTCTGACATTCCCAGGTACCTCTGGCTGCTCCCAGGTCACCCTCACAGCTCCCAGGTACAACTGCGACACTCCCAGGTAAACCTCTGACACTTCCAGGTACCTCAGACACTCCTAGGTACACCTCTCACACTCGCAGGTGCCTCTCCTCTCCCAGGATTCCTGTGACACTCCCTGGTGCTTCTCTGACCTCCCAGGTACACCTCAGACACTCCCAGGTACACCTCAGACACTCCCCAGGTACACCTCCAGACACTCCCAGGTACACATCAGACACTCCCAGGCACACCTCCTGACACTCCCAGATACACCGCTGAGACTGCTAGGTACACCTCTGACACTCCCATGTGCACCTCCGACTCCTCCCATGTATACCTCCCAGCACACCCACATACTCCACTGACCTCCCTGGTACACCCTGACACTCCCAGGTTCACCCCAGACCTCCCAGGTGCACCTCCGACACTCCCAGGTATGCCTCCTGACACTCCCAGGTACACCTCCTGACCTCCCAGGTACACCTCCGTACTCCCAGGTGCACCTCTGACACTCCCAGGTACGTCTGACACTCCCAGGTACTCCCCCATTCCTGGGCACACCTCTGACACTCCCAGGTACGTCCAACACTCCCAGATACACCCTCGACTCCCAGGTACATTTCTTTCACTCCCAGGTACACCTCTGACATTCCAGGTACACCTCTGACACTCCCAGGCACACCTCCAGCCTCCCAGGTGTTCACTCTGACACTCCCTGGTACCTCCGACTTACGCCTGGTGCGCCTCAGACACTCCCTGGTACACCTCTGACACTTCCAGGTACACCTCTTTCACTCCCTGGTTTCTCCTGACACTCCCAGGTACACCTCAGACACTCCCATCAAGACACTCCCAGGTGCACCTCTGACACTCCCAGGTACACCTCCAGGCTACTCCCAGGTACACCTCTCCTGCTCCCAGGTACACCTCTCCACCTCCCAGGTGCTCCTGTGACACTCCGTGTGCTTCTCTGGCCTCCCAAGTACACCTCAGACACTCCCAGGTGCACCTCAGACACTCAAGGTACCTCAGACACTCCCAGGAACACCTCCTAACACTCCCAGGTACACCTCCGACACTCCCAGGTACACCTTTGACATTCCCAGGTACACCTCAGAGGTCCCAGATACACCAGTTGCTCCAGGTACACCCCAGACACTCATGGTACACTTCTCCTGACTCTAGGATACACTTCCACGACACTCCAGGTACACCTCTGACACTCCCAGGTACAACTCTGACACTCCCAGGTACACCTCTGACACTCCCAGGTACCTTTGACACTCCCAGGTACTCACGACATTCCCTGGTACACCTCTGACACTCCCAGGTACACCGCTGACACTGCCGGTACACCTCCGACTCCCAGTACCTCCGACACTCCCAGGTATACTTCTCACACTCGCAGGTACACCTCCGACACTCCCAGGTACACCTCTGACACTGCCAGGTACACCTCTGACACTCCCAGATACACCTCTGACTCCCAGGTACACCTCCGGACTCTCCCAGGTACACCTCCTGACACTCCCAGGTACTCCTGTGACACTCCCAGGTACACCTCCGACACTCCCAGGTACACCACCCAGCACTCCCAGGTACACCTCCGATACTCCCAAGCAATGCGTAACTTCTA
>NW_024752159.1:0-19734 GCF_018991925.1 Homarus americanus
TATATACTACACTTTACTTTTCTTTTCTTTTCTTTTCTTCTTCACAAACTAAAGGAGTTCTAACACCAGACACAAGGTTCGGATTGTAACTGATGCATCCTTGCCGGTTCGACCTTTAAATACCCCAACCTTCCCGCCGAACCGTCAAATTATTTGCTCTCTGCTCACCGAACCACCTCATTCGAATAACTTCAAATTTTCAACATTTTATTCTTCACCTTGGCGTCAAAGTACAAGGATACATTAAAAAAAACTCTGGTCTCATCTTCAACATTATTCAAACAAACTCCAACAAAGTCCATTTCATGAAATATAGCCAAAATATATGAGCTCAAAACGGCCAGATTCTTGCTTTCCGGGACCCCGAACTTCTTCTCCGGTAAACACCGTCACAACCAAACGAGGGGATTATCCACATAAACTGCTCTTGGGTATTTGCACCATAGACATAGGTGGCCCACACAATTTGTGATAACCTAACGAACCAAAAAGTTATGATAGCAACTCACAGCCTACGGTGGCAGTATCGTAGTCAATAAAGTTTCCTTCCAAGATGGAAATAACAACATACCCTACAATCAGTTACTCACATCTCCATTCCTTGGTGAGAACTATCAACGGTGAATTTAATAAAGTCAAGACCCCGAGTAATGTTTTCCCATTACCGTCAAATACTTTACGTACAGTATATATTTATAACTTAATTAAAACAATGTAAAACAAAAACATCGTGGTAACATTCTATACTATGCCATCTTACGTGTACTAATCCACGTGCTACTAAATGTTATATAATAATTCCTTGACATAAATGTACTCTATATTATCAGGTACCACATTTACTCTCTAAGGTACGTGTGAGCTGAGACCTGACCCAATAAATCATTATCAAATTGTGATAGTAAATATCTCTCTAACCATTGCTATGTCAACTAGAAACTGGTCCATGTAACTGACGAGTATATTATAGTCATCCGCAGAGGACAAACAGCACGAGTACGAGTACGAAATCTTTAGTTAAGAGGTGAAACAAAATTATTAGGGGTTGAGGGAAAAGTGGTGAAACTGAAATACAGTAGGAGTAGAAGAATCTTTCTTATTGGTGTTTTATCTTTGTTCTGCTCCCTTGGGTCGTCAGACCTTTGTATTAATATTGCTGTATTTATATAATGCTGCTTATTATTATTATTTTTATTATTGTTGGAGTTAGTGAGCCCGCCCAGGTCCTTGTGTAGCTGGGAGGGTAGTCACATTTCTTTTTGGGCTAAGATGTTAGTTCAATGTTAAATGTTAATTGTTAAATATTAGTTATGTTAGTCTAAAGGTACACTGTATGGAGAGGCCTGCCAGGTTCTTAATACCACTTACCACCAGTGCCGGATTTATTAGACCTGTGGAGGCCCCCCTCATTATAACTACCCCAAGAGGGTGGGGTGGCGAGTGAAGCGAACCTAATCATCTGGGAGTTCCGCAATTCTAAATATCATATTATTAGCACCACAGCATTCATTAAAAATAGACGGTTCATAGGAAAACCACCCAGTCGTCAATTTCAACGAGTAGCTAGCCTAATTTCTATCACGTGATAAACATGAATTTTAAAGATTGAAAATAAAATAAACCAAATCAATACAATATTATAATATGTGGAGGCCCCTGGCCAACTGCCCACTTTGCCCACTCTTCAATCCGGCCCTGCTCACAACTCTACTCTACTTTCTTGTAACGTGTACGTTTTCTTCTCCATTGTTGTAACATATGTCTGTCTTTTGTTAATTTTACTGTTTCTGCTCTATGGTCAATTTCAAGTAAAGGTTAATATTAACTCGGTGCTTTGTTCTTCATTGTTTTTCTCTCTCTGTGATCTTATTTTATTCCTCATATTAACTTCTTTAGGCTATTCTATTTAAGTTTAAGACTTTTTTAATATTACAATAGTACTATTTTGATGTATATGTCTCTTAACAATGTCTCAGACTTAAACTGAGGCCAATATTGCTGTTGTAATATATTCACAATTTCTATCCAAGATAAGTAAAGCACTGAATACGATTTCATAATATTTTCCTTTCACGTTTTACACTACTTTCGTGTCACAATAAAGTTTAAATCGTTTACTCGTCATCAAACAACCAAACGGCGTTTCCCTCCGGCATGGTGTCACTTTGACGTCATAACAAGGCAATGTTCCCATTGGCTACAATTTAACCTAAAACAGCTTGTGATTGGTCAGGGAGTGTGGGCCGCCTGTATATAAAGCCTGGTAGACGGACGTCAACACAGAACACTGGCACGCGACGACGCTACAACATCTTCTGTACTGTAAGTGTATCTTCAAATATTTAAATTGTAAATTATTTGTTGGCGATTGGGAAGCTATTGTTTAAAATTTCACTTGACAAAAAAAAAAGGGAAATTTTATTAGTCTTGATATTACCTAAACTAAACTTTTTAAATAAGTTTCGCGTTAAACCATTCCGCCAGGCTTACATAACATTAATCTTCTTGCTATTTCTAGAACACGCTCATCAAACGACCATGAACCCTATACGAGTTGACCGAGGTAGCTGCAGTGTCACCACAAGAACAATTCGGAGCGTCTACAAAATTTACCTGTTGCTGGAGAACTCGATCGCAACAATTCCTTTCCTACTCCAGTTCTACCGCGGTTAGTGGATCCTTCCCACAGCATTACAGTGAGTTTCCTAGTGTTAAACTACAAGAAATTTGTCTCCAAAAAAACTGCTTTCCAGTATCTTTGTTATTTCTTCTACCCCATTTGTGGGTCATGAGCTGTATTGCATTACATTCTGTGCAAGTAAAGTCAAACTTGTACATATTGAATATCCAGTATATGTAACCAATAAAGTTTTTCTATTTATGGAATAATCCAAATCCTTGCTTTTACTAAATCAAAACCCAGAGTATAATAAAATCTCGACTACGTCTGCTGTTTGAAAGTTTGCCCATAAATAGTTCTCAAATACTCTACTTAATGGTGTTAAACGCTTCGGGAAATACAGCTCTACTCCTCTTAAATTAGTATTACTTTTTCACAACATAACCCAATAGACAAATGATGACATTAATGTGTGGGTTTTTACTTTCCAATCGTTCAAAGTACACATTCTCGTACTAAAGTACGATCATCACTGTGGCCCTGTACTAAATTCGATATGAAACTAATCTTACTGACCAAATACTAAATATAGACCCAAGTCTTTCAATATTCAGTCGAAATCAAGGTAAAATTAGAGGTCTGGTCATGTAGTCTGTAGTTTGGACAATTCTAAAACGCTTCTTCAATTGGATTTCCGCCGCAATGTATATTAGAGTATTTTCATCTCAAAAGACTGCCTTTTACTTGTTCAACATGGGAAAGGCTTTGAAATTGAGAAAAATGGCATTGAAAAAGCAAAGTGGGTTAAAGATGTAATAACGACGGTTGTGCATGTCAGAGATAAGAGAACCGTCAACAAGGATATTTAGAGCAAGGTATAGTTAAGTGGGAAGTACAGAAGGAGAATAAAAGCGGAGGGTGGTTTGTGAGTTAACGTGTAGCTATACCTTCTTTAACGAGTCACCCGTCTGAGACGTCCGATTTCTCAGGACGTCTGAGTCCTCCGTTTTCTTTCCATCTTAGAGTGCACCCGAGACTTCCTTGTTCCTAAAGCCCCGTCCACACGATCGAGCAGTGCCCGGCGGGCTTTGACCCTTTACCGGGCAAAGCTTGTGTGTTGTACACACGGGGGTGATTGGCGTCAGTCATAGTCGGGCGCTAGTAAGTGGTCTGCAGTGGCGGATACGCTACGATCGCACGAATAATCGCCCGACAGTGAAAAGCAAAGATCATATCGTTGTGTACTATAATAATTGCTGCTATGTGCAAATGCAGAAAAAGGGGATGGTGGTTAGGTCGGAAAAAAGTATTGAAGTCATGCCACGATTTTACGTGAACGGCAAGATGGACACGAGCGAGACATGACAAAGGACTCTAACACCTTTTACAAATTTCGAGCGAAAGTGGAACCATATATAAAAAAAACCAGGATACCAATATGAGGGAAAGTATATCTCTAGAGGCAACGCTTGTATATCTTTCAACTGGTATGCACCTACACGTCACGAGGATATCGAAACAAAGTTTGTCTCGCATAATACCTGCTATGAAGTACTCGAGGAAGATTACTTGCAGGTGAGATTTGTAATCCATAAAAATGGATTGAGTTATGATATGCATAAACAGGAAGCTATGGGACGAGAACGAAGAACACACACGAATGTCCTCATTACATAAACAATCTCCTCTCACGCCAATATTGTACATTGCATAAGCTTATTTGGTTATACACTGAGCGGGGAACACGTACGTATAACATTTGTAATACTTATATACCACCAGGCAGGCTGACCATGATTTCGCTCAACGACGGGCCTTTAATATAACGACACAGAATTGGAAATTGCAACAGTGGTGGTATATGTTAAGGCAACTTAGATATCTGATTATAGTTGGAACATCCATTAAGTGATGGTGAAAGCTTCAACTGTCTTTGTTGTTAGTAAAACTACACGAGTGGCTTGTCCTTGGGGATAGCCAGATGTTTCCAAGTACTACTGAAATTAGATCATTTGGATGCCCGAACGTCAAATCGAATTTACCAACCGTATTGAAACACTTTTCTCACACACTGTACCGCCAACTCTGACCTGCACACACTACCCATGGGCAGCCAGCCTCTTTGTGGGGTGGCGAGTGAAACGAGCCTAAACATCTGGGAGTTCCGGGGGAGCTGTAAGCCCCCCCGGGAAAATATTGAAATTTGAACACTTCTTTGCAGAATTTGGAAGCCATATGCAGTTATATTGAGGAAATTAAAACATTGAGACATTTTTCATTAACTGTATATTTATTGATAGTGTACAAATTCCCAACACACACAAAAGTGAGACATGACTGGAGTCATTCGTGTGGTTTCAAGTCGACCAGCCCTGATATGTAGAGAGGCCCTGCTCACGAAAGAGGAACTTAAAAGTAGCCAAAGCTGACATTTTTTTAAACCAAAAGGAGATTCAGAGCCCAGTGACAGTAAACTCCCAGAGGATGACACAGTAGAGGTTCACTTTAGTGATTCGGATGACGAAACGAGGTCAGCTGAGATTAAGTAAATCGCCACCTACAGCAATGCAAGTACCGTAGTGGATACTCTCCTACAAACTGACGAGCCTAGCCGCATTCCAATGAGACGGGATTCGGCGACTTTCTCACGGGGGTGGGGGGGGGTCGCCACCTGCGACGCTGGCATCCGGGTTTACTTCCGGTAGCCGAGTGTATGACCTCTCGGTCTCGCCGTTGAAATTCATTCTACCCTACGTTCCTGAACACGCCGCGTCTCGTCTCCTCTTCCAAGCACCAACTTCCCACCACCAGACTCTTTTGTATATAATATATTTTATAGAAGAAAACCACCATTAAGAGTTTCCTTTCTCCAACCTGTGACTGAAGCTTCGTCCGATTCATCTCAGTTGAATTATAAGAAACATTCTATGGAACCGGTGTCGAGTGATCCGGCTGACAGTTGATGATAAACCGATTGACTATTTACTAAATCATTCTCTTGATCTAAATTGTGAACAAGGTCACTTCTCAACAAGTGAAAAGGAAAGAGTTCGGTATGTGCCCAAATCCTTGTGTATTCTCCAAAAACTGGAGATGTATTTTGCGTTCAATGCGTTTAGCGACTGGAAAAACTGCCGGCGTACAGTTGCCGAACGTGAAAGTGGCAGAGAGCATCAAATTTCAGTTGGGGTGTGAGGGCAATTACAGCAAGGCGAATTCATTCCACTTTGGCTTTGCAACTACAATTGGAGAGAAAATAATGCAAAGAACGTCTATTGCGCATAGTTGAAACACTACAAATTTTAACATCGAGAGGTCTTCCTCTCAGAGGTAGTGATGAAAGAATAGGCTCTAGCAACAATGGGAATTACCTTGCAACTCCTGGCCAAATTGGACACTTTTCTTGCACAGCATCTGGTGCTGTGCAAACACTTCATATCTCTCAAAAACGATTTGTGACCAAATGGTCAATCAATTATCATAAGTGAAGTGAAACGAGACAAATATTAGTCAGTTAGTGTAGATTCCACACCGGATGTTAGTCATACTGACCAACTTACATTCATAGTTGAGCGATTTTTATAACTTCATAGACATATACATGACCATGGTGCACAGAGCATAGCCTCAACTATTGTACAGTTAATTACAGAAGTTCGTCTTGAGGGCAGAGTTATGACAATGCTGCCACTATGTCAGCCATTTACACTGCCAGAATAAAGGCTGGCATATTACGTCCCTTGTGCAGGTCACTCCTTGAACCTTGTAGGAACATCAGTTGCCTTGGGTCTCTTTCAAATTCCGGATTTTTGCAAACCTTATACAACTACTTCTCAACCTCCACATATAGTTGGGATCATCAGCTGCACTACCGGCTGAAGGGATTGTAGCGAAATCCCTTTCAGAAACTGGCTGCAGTGTTTTTACATTACCTTGAGATAAAGTCAGCACTGGAGAACAAAATATGTTCCGACAGTAGCTTCAAGGTCAAGGCCTCATAAGACGAATGGAAGCATTTGAAACACCACTTCTTGCTGTAAAATAGTATCAAATCTTAACAAGGTTTAATGCAACCAGCTTATCACTTCAAAAAGTTCACACCCACCTTCTGTCAGTTGTGAAACTGTATGAGAGCTTGATCATCTTCGTCTCAGAAATGAGACGGGGTCAGTTGGATGAAATAGAAGATCAGGCTAGGGCTTTTGCCGAGCCTGTCTACAACGACAACAAAAAAGAGAAAACATTTCTTGGATGAATCAGTTGGCACTGAAACTCAACTTGATCCAAGGTGGACAATTTCTACACCATATTACGAATGAATAGAAATAAAGAAGCGGTTTACCTTAACGGAGTATGACACCATTGGCTGTCAGTACCTATTCCAGTGACCTGGAAGCATCTGTTCTAGAGGAGTTTTTGCAATTTAAAGACATTTTCTCTTCTGAATCTGACAAGTCAGTGACAACCCTTTCCGGATGGTATGTTGACAACTGCCTTTCCAAACATTAGTAGTAGTAGTAGTAGTATCTTCGGGGACACCACAGGTGAGTGACTGAAAGGTGGAGACGGCCCCTCGGAAACACGTGGGCTCGGCGTCGGTCGCCGAGACAGTCTCAAAGCCGTGGTTTAACACCAGAAGCAGTTTTTCTATTTCATTCATTTTATCCACAAATGTTTGGATGATCGTAATAAAAATGATACAACTTTTTCTTTAATTTTAAGATTTTTTTTCTCTATCTACGATCATAAATCACCCATAGCGGGCAGGGCACGAAACATGAAGGAAATTACGGGGTAAAACAACGAAACTCTGATCGTGTGGCAGTAATAAACCATCTCCAAGTGCTTTGTAGGTGAAGAAATAAATTATTTACCATAAATGTTCGGCCAATATTTCTTTCGTGACGTTGCACGTTCGCGTCTCGTCGTAAACCGTAAATTTGTGATTTCGGTCTCCGTATACATTAAAAGCAAACGACGGAGGCTCTCGGCGGGGGGAATATTACGGGACATAATAAAAGAAAAAAGCTGGCCGGAGACAATCTTTTATTCTCACTTTGGTAACACAAATTGAAAAGTTTTATTCACAACATATTTAATTTAGAGTTGACAATAAATATCTTGTGTTGAAGACTTAATATGATATGTACAGATCCTATCTATCATCCATAGTCTGGCAACAAATTGCTCAACATCGCGCCGTTACATTTTCTGACGACGGAGATGAAATATGCAAGACGTAACAACTCTTGGCTTAGATAAACAATGTCTCATAAATGAGATACAGGTATATCTAAAAATGAATGGCGCCAAATAACGACGATTTGGCACCGACCGTTACACTAATGACATGCACTATACATCACTTGACAAAACAAACATTGTCACATCATGTGACATTAAATATGTACAGTACAGTTTACAAAAGTTCATTTACTGTATATGCCAAAGATGGCACTATGGTGTGGTGCAGTTTGGAGCAATAATTTAAATCAACCATTTCTGTTCCTATAGTACATTAATATTTGGAGGAGGGAGTTGAAATATAGGTTCCACTTCAAAAATCCAAAATGTTTCAGATAACTGAACTTGTTGGCTAACTCAAGGTCATTATTAAAAACCCTAATATTTCATTAAGCACCAAATAAAATACTACATATATGACAACTATAAACTAATATATAATACTGCATGTACAAGTATAACAAACACACTAAACTAAGGAACTCAAAATATAATGTTAATAATAATACAGGCCGTCCGCAACTTACAACAGGGATAAGTTCCTGGACCCATACTTTAGGTTACATAACATAAAGTGCTGTTAAACAATGATGAAAATAATGACAGTTTAATTACAACTTTTTGAGGTGAATGTATTGGGATCCCGTTCGTAAGTGCGGGTGACGGCGAGTCGGAGGGTGTAACTCAGTGACCGACTACGAGAAAATGCCCCGGTGATGATATCTTAGCTTAGTGTGCTGAAACGCCATCATCTGGCAGCGCGGTAAATTTTTATAATCAATGCGATCACTTTTGGATGTTCACAGTTTGGGGATAAATGATGTTTGGATTTTTTTAAGTGCAACCTGTATATAACATTACTGTACAGTATATATTTCTGAGCAAGTACAACTCGTGAGGAGCCACAAACGTACTCTTGATGTATGCAAAACCTAATTTTAGATTACAGCATCCCTATATATACAGTATATCCGAAACAAAAATTGAGAATGCCAAAACAAATTACAATGTTATGAAATACATAGTGGATACTTGTTTAGTACAACTCACTAGCAGCAACAATATTGAAATAAAATATATACTGCACTGCGTAATTCCCTATCATTGCTAAGTGTTGCTTCAATGTGACCTCCAAAGTGTAAATAGTACACAGCCACATTCCATCGACAAAAACATGAGCACATTAGAGAGTAAATCACCGCACAGAGCCAGGTCAGCAGAGCTTGACACAGTGATGGAGGCGTGATTAATCAAGGAGTGCCTATTTCTGCTCCTACTGTGAGAAAAACCCAGACAGTTTAACCAGATTTTGGAAATAAAAGTAGATTACAAAATGTGTAATGCAGATTTAGCGGTGACAAAATCATACCTAAAAGCTTGTACTGTGCTGTACCTCATAATAAAACACTCAATATTTTCATTTATATGTACACCTTTACATTTATCCCCCACAAATACCCTTTTAAAGCAAATTGACAACTTTTTAAGTGGTATCATGATTCTTACTAATTAAACATTCATCCACTTGAAATGGTAGGGCTAATTATATTGAAGATATTCTTAATATAAATCATTGTACCTCTGACGATACTCTGGAGAAGAGACCGGATGGCAAGAGCAAACTTCAACTCTCCGGATGACATCTCGGAGATGGTCGGAAGGAGCTGATCGTAAAGACGAACTCCTTCTGTTGACTCGGATAATATGCGAAACACCTGGAATAAGAAATTTTTTTTAAAAATAAGCATAATATATTTGTACATGTTCTAGGTATTCGGTTCTAACTACAGGGGCGAACAGAAACACTCGTAGAATTCTATTTTGCTGGTTGGTGTAGGTAGGTCACCACGAGGTCAGGTCTTATATAGCGGAGATAAGCGTGGCTTAATAGTTGACCTCCGTCGTCTAAGGCGGCGCTGGTTGACCTAGACCACGACGCATACGCTGGGGAATTCGCGGGGTCGGCTACTCTGCGACAAACAGCGTTTGTAGGGGAGGAATCCACTACGATACTCCCCCCTTCCCTCCAGGAGACTTGTTGTCTGCAGGGTTGCATGGCACATGCGAGGCAAAACGGCGGTGCATGCCACATGCGAGACATAACGGCGAGGGCGTGAAAGACCCGGCCGCTAGGGGAGACAACTGTCTCGAGTCTAGACACACGAGATCTGTGGGAGAAAAAGGGTGTGTGGGGGCGATGAATGTTGTGCTTCTGTCGCTGCAGGGGCAGCGTCCTCATGATCACTGGGTCAGGGGCGACGTCAGGAGGAGGGTCTATAATAGGAGCAGGGTCTACAACAGCAGGTGGGAGTGCCGGAGGGAAAAAAACAACGGTGTGTGGGGGCGACGAATGCTGTGCTTCCCTCTCGGCAGGTACAGAGTCCTCAGATGCGCCTGCTGGGGTCGATAGGACGTGGTGCTTGGGGCAGGAAGAGGAGCTGGTGTCTGCTTAGAGTAGCAGAGCTGCTCTAGGGTGTCTAACCTGAGGTGTAGAGACAGTACCTGTAGAGCCGATGAGAGCTGCCTCTGTGTGGATAAGCCAGTCTTCCATGTTGCTTGAAGACTGGGAGAGTGATCGGTTTCTCCTCCATCCTGTGTGAGTGCGAATCTCCGGGGTCACCATTTGTGGGGTTATGAGATATTGGTTGGAGAAAGGAAACTCACAATGTGCTCTCTGTATACATATTGTATTGGATGTACAGAGCAGCTTGGTGCTGGGAAGTGGCAGGTTGGTTACAAGCGTGATGTAGAGAGATCTGGTTGGTGAGGGTGCTCAGAGGAGGACCAGCTTGTGGCTCGCCATGCTCGCCGACGGAAGCGAGGGCCGCCAGGCAGGAGCGGAGGAGGTGGTGTAGGTAGAAAGAGGTAGGTCACCACGAGATTAGGTCTTATATAGCGGAGGTAGCCCACTACAATACAACAAGACGGCACTCCCTACTCTATCAACAACCGAGCCCTCAGGCGACATGTAGCAGCTTCCATATGTCGCCAGGCACATTATCTAAGCGTGTGGGACATAACAAATGCATTGCCACATGCTGCTGGCTAGGCTAAATAAGTAGTATATATATAAATGGAATACATAATATACATACATAATACACATATAACCCCCCCCCCCCTCTATACGCTCATAGCAAAGTCTTGAGCGGACCTTTTCTTTTGGATCCGTTCTGAGCGTCGAGGGACTTGATCACTGGGGAGGACACAGGACTCAACACTGGTGACGGGGTCAGCAGAAGGCGTTGTTACGGGGCGGAGAAAACGGCGGTTACCTCCACCACACGCGACCACTGGGTAACAGCACCTGGTAGTCCCGTGATCTACCGAGACCCATGACTACGCCCACTTTGTCCTAACGTAGGGAGATAAGGTCCTGAACACGGACTTGGGTGCCGACACTCAACTTGGGGAGAGAACGGGCGTGGTAGTATTAGCGGGCGACGACGTCACGAACTCGTTCGGCGGCCGCAATCCTCTGTCTTAACCTGCCACTCCTTGGAGAAGGACTGAGCGTGAGCAGGGATACAAGACCTGGGCAGGGGAGCATCCGGTGTAGCTGGGTTGTTGCGGAGTTCGAAGAGACCCCGGTCGAAGGCCTCGCAGTTGAGGATATTCCCAGAAGTGGCCACTTTGAGGATGAGGTGCTTCAGGGATTTGACAACAGCCTCGGCGTGGCCGTTGGACTGCGGGTAATGGGACGGTGACAACACCTGCCGGACTCCCCGTCGCTCGATGAACGCAGCAAAGTCCCGGCTTGTGAACTGCAGCCCTCCGTCGGTGGAGGTGGGGGAGAGGAGGTGGGAGAGTGCAAGTAGGGGAGTGCAGGTGAGGGAGTGGAGGTGGGAGGAGTGCAAGTACGGGAGTGGAGGTGGGGAGAGTGGAGGTGGGGGAGTGGAGGAGGGCGAGTGGAGGTGGGAGGAGTGCAAGTAGGGAAGTGGAGGTGGGGGAGTGGAGGTGGGGTAGTGGAGGTAGGGGAGTGGAGGTGGGGGAGTGGAGGTGGGGGGAGTGGAGGTGGGGGGGAGTGGAGGTGGGGGAGAGTGGAGGTGGAGGGGAGTGGAGGTGGAGGGGAGTGGAGGTGGGGGGAGTAGAGGTGGGGGGGAGTGGAGGTGGGGAAGTACAGGTGGAGGTGGGGAAGTACAGGTGGAGGGGAGGGACCAAACGGGGTCACGGTACTTCGGACGGGAAGCACCTAATACTCGAAAAGCGTTACGAGGGACAGACCATCTACGTGTCGCATACACTCCCGGGTCCTTCTCGTACGGTATTTTGGTCTCCGTTAATGACGTTTCTTCGTCCGGTTGGGACACGTGACCTAGGTGCATCCTCCTACATTTAGTATTCACTTTTATCTTAAGAGCCATTCTTTTGACCTCTCCTGAACCTGACAGTCTGTTTGAGTCCCAATTTCCCTAAAGAACTTAAGTGTTGTCCCAAAATACTGGTACAGAGAAGTTAATATCGTATTGTCCCGGAGTACGATGATAACCACATAGTCATCCCATAATGCTTATTGTCATGATGAAGGTTGTACGACATGGTTGAGAAAATATCACTTATTAAATCAGAAAATATTTGACATCTTCAGGGTTGATTTCATACTGAAGCAAACATAACTAAGGAATAAAGATGCTTTCATTATAGTACAGTAAACTCCCTCTAGCCCGGACTCGCTTAATCTAGATCCTCTTGAAAACCGGCCTGGGGTCCAGCACCGGACACAAGTATCCCCGACCAAAATCCAGATAGCACGGGGGAAAGTTGATGTAATCGGGGGTTCCAACTGTGGTGGCACAGAAGGGTAACCATGTCATTAGCAGTGACAACTGAAAAATCACACTTCTCATCCACTTAAATAACAAACAACAATTCATCTATGACAATACTCATTGCAGAATCAGTAGCTGTGACGTGTAATATTTTGTTATTTGATCACTAACATAAAATATGATATACAAACAATTCACTTACTGGAGTTGTCTATTTACTGGAATTTGCATCTAAAAATTAAATTATTTACCTATTATACAGTACAGTACAGCATTGATTACTGTCAAAATAACAATATTTTGAAGTTGCACTGAATTCACATAAAATTTCCGACTTTTTCCAGCCTCCGTTAAAATTGTTTGCCATTTCCAGACCAGTAGACACCCTCATCATCCAACTGAGTACAATTTAATCAATGCATCACAACATGATTTCATGGATAGAATATTCTGCTGACAAACTTAAGTCATTTTCATTGAATTTTTAACAGACCACATGGACCAAGGTCTACCAGTGGATGTGTTGTACGGTCAGTCAAAAGGAACGAGTTTCTGACTCGACTGTCTCTCGTTTGATGCGGGTGTGCGGTTTCATTTTATTTGGGGTTCAACAAACTTTTTGACCATGGATGTATGTGGATTTCTCTAGGGCACTTGATAAAGTCTCACATCCACTACAAGCTGGCCAAGTTCTCATGTTGAACAAATATAAGGAAATACTACTTTACACAGACTGGTAGACCTATGGAACAGTCTGCCAGCACAAGCTGTGGAATCAAGAACAGTACTGGACTACAAAAGAAACCTTGACAAAATTATCAAGAACAATGCAGAGATCTTACATAACCCACTGGTCTCCATCCCTTGGCATAGCCACCTCTATTGGGTGGCCATTAGATAAAAACAGTCTCAAAGGAATACACGTGTAAAAAAACACAAGTGTTACCGCCACAGTAAGATAAACTAGAAGAGACAGAAAGAGGGATGATAAACTAGGCGGGAGAGAACGGATATAGTGTTGACGACGAATTAGCCGAGGTGCTTCAATACGAAACGGATGGCCCTCGAGGGTAGTCCACCGATTTCTACGGGACAGACGACACGTCGGTTCGGACCACTAGACCCTAAGACGTGAGCGATCGTGAAGTATTAGAATCTGCCAAGAAACTCTAAATAACTTTAATAAGTATATTTATGTACTGTAATTTGATCTGATGTATCAACAGTTATAAAACGCGAGTTATATTTAAGATGTTAACAGGCTATGTACTGTACATAGGTTGTATTATTCATACTATGTATCCCGAGATAACAGCATTTGTTATATGAGAATTGTTCTTTGACCGATTAAGTGGTCTCCCAAATACAGGAACTACAGGAAAGTCTGGATAAGGTTCCAAGATCATTGGTCTCCCAAGAAGATAAATAACTGGATGACATGACAACCCAGCAGCCACACGTAGCGTCAACAAGCAGTAGTGATGATAAGCCTGAAGAGCCAAGTGAAAAGATACTGTGGTTAAAGTGTTTTTTATTTATTTGTGGTGTGGTAGTAACGGGTTGTGTTATATACTAATTGTGGGATAAGATCTGATGATCGATTGCGATAATTACACCCCTGGGGAAGCAACAATTAAGTCTGGGATTAGCACAAGTAAAGAAATAAGCCCTGGCTTCTCTTGCCTTACACATCCAAAGTGCATTTCTACACCCAAGTCTAAACAATAATGTGTACTGAACAACTTCCCTTGTTCATGCTCATCTTTCCCTCTTCTGTTGTTCTGTCAGTGAATATATTACTTTCATTGATCTCTCACTTAAAATATTATTCCCTCACCTGACACAACCTCTCCCGGATATCTGAAGAAAAAAATATCTCTGCCTTTCGGTAGTGTGCATACAAGACCGATGCATATAATTCACAATTCAACACACATACAGATTGATATTCTGAATTATGTGACACAATCGTCTTCAACAGCATGGAAATCCTTCATGAGTCAAGCGTGTACAAGGATTCCAGGCAGCCTACAAGACCTAAAGACTCTGGTTGTGAGGCATCCTCTTGGTCGTCTGGTTTCAGCTTACAAGTAAGTTGGTGAAACCTTGGTAATAAGAGTTAGCTTGTCTGTACAGCCTAAGAATAAGTTTCATCCAATCAGAGTGTTGTTTACTTGTACGCTTCACCATTGTCTACTCATGACTCACGAAAATATTTTGAGTTCATACTTATAGTTTTCTCAGTTGATATGGTATAAAAGTTTCATTATCGGTAACTATCATCATTAAGATTCAAATGTGATGGCTCTCTTGATTTTTAATTGTTGATGACTTAGTGTATTTACTAACCTAGAATACGCTCTTCATAAATATATAATAACTTCAACAACATTGTTCTTTCATTATAGAGACAAGTACCTAAATGGGTCTCCACTTAATACCTACGACAAGGACTACAGGAAAGTAACGGCAAGTCATCAGACGTGGAATGATAGATGGCAGGAATACTGGCTTCCAGCTCTCATACACAAAGGATCCGTCGCACCTTCCCCTCAGTACCTCACAACACTAAAAAAGGTTTCGCAGGCATATGGCTTTCTGACAGGGAAGCGTTTTGGGACGTTTAGCCGCCATCGTCTTAATGAAACCAAGAAAGCATCGTCTAACCCCGAGAGAAAGTTTATAACGTTAGCCAAGAAGATGCTGACAGTAGGCAAACACGTTGGTGTCGTTGCTGCTGTCAACATTGGGTACTCCGCGACGGAACAAAGTAAACTAAAGAAGTATTTCAGTAACGCCTCCTTCACTATGGCAGAGTTCCTTGAGCACGTATTATGGACCAGGGACGTGGACCTGTTGGACCATCACTGGACCCCCATTAGCCAACTGTGTGGTCCATGTACAGCTGACTACAAGTACATCGTGCGGCATGAGAACCCCAAGGAAGCGGAGTACCTTCTGGGCCTCCTGCACCTTCAGGAAAACACCATTCCGAGGAAACACAAATCCATCGGAGCATTACATGACCTTCAGTACTTTGAAGACGTCCCCAAAGACTTAATGGCCATAATTATTGATATGTATAAACAAGACTTTGATTTGTTCAGTTATGATAAGGTGAAAAAAAGAACAATTTTAACATCTGTATTGTTAACTTCTCTGACCCACTCACTGCAGTACACAGATAAAAACAACAGGTTAATAAGATGAGAATTAAAACGCCATCTACATACAGTACATAGCGCCGGCACAGTGGTCACCAACCCTCCACAGTTCCTGATAATAGAGACTGTGTTGGCCACTAAGGAGAACCCTTTCTCAGTAAACAACGGGACTTCCTTGAACCTTTTCTGTTAAGTAAATTTCCTTTCGTCATGTATGAATTTCGTGTTTTATCATATTTCTGATATTGACATTAAAAAAATTATTTAGCTAGAAAAATACAGACGCTGTGCAAAGCGGACAATGACAACGTAGACATGACTGAGCCACCATGTTTACTAGTATCATACAGTGTAGTCTTCACTTTAGGTGTATTTAATCTTATGTTTGGTTAGGTTAGGTACTGAGTTCGTGTTTATTGTGTTATGCCATAACTTAGCAACTTTCTTTGATGGAAGCAACTTCCGGGGACGAGATATTTGCCGGTGTCCAAACGACTTTCTCAAACACAGAAAAATCCCTTGTCCTCGGATTTCTTTTTTTCGGTTACCGGGAAAAGTTTCCCAGAGACTAAACAACACAGACAGACACTAGCCCACATCCCAGAATGTTTCTGGGTGCTGGGGAAAGATTTCCGGGAGTCTAAACTACCGGAGTCCGTATAAGCAGTTCTTCTTAAGTTAGAAATTCCATTTCTTTACTAGAATAATCCCGAATTGTTTATCTAAAAGCTTAGTTAAATAAATATAATTAAAAAACTACAAATCTTTGATACGGTGTTACAACGACGACGGGTATTTCCCAGTCACACTGAGCTGTGGGGGTCTCCTGTTACTGAACAGACATGATGCAATGTCAGGTGGAGGTAGGGTGGACGATGAGTGGTCTCAAAATACTGACCTTCTGATGCAATGTCAGGTCACCCACAGTTAGGTCTCATGACCTGACAATGTCTTGAATAAACACAAAAGCTAAGGTGCTCCAGTGTTTCCCACTTACAGTACAGTACTGTATAAGACATCACCAATTCCCAACAAGTGGACAGGGCTTTGAAGTAGATGGAGAATGTGGGGTAAGATACTAAAAATAACAAACCTTTGAAAACCTGACCTAACCTTCCTTAATCTATAGAAAGGTTAAAAATCACTTTCAAGTTCATAGATCCCCTCCCCACCTGAACACGGAAAACTTCAACACATTAAACAACAACAATAATAAGGTGCTGTACGTGCTTTATAGTTTTAGGATTTTTATAGGTTAGGTCAGGTCAGGTCAGGTTTTCAAAGGTTCGTTTATTGTTCTTTTTAGTATTTTACTCCACATTTTCCCTCTTTCAAACCCTTCTCCACTTTGAGCAACTACCGTAATATTATTGGTACTTTTATCGGCTAAAATACTCGAAAAATATAATACTGTACTCACAATACATTGTCAATCCAAATAAGTGATTAACAACATACTGAGCTGTACTATAGAATTTGAATATGAAAATTGCAACTACTGAATTTATATGCTATTTAATATTAATTTTTGATTCACATTACTCTCCAAGATTATGCACAGAATCAACAGGACTGAATTACATTTCCCCAAAGTACTGTATAAAGGAGCCCAATCATCTGTGATCTCGGTTCTGCGATTATTCAGTCCAAGTTTTCTCCAAGCCATCCAAATCTTAATACGTATCAGACATTAAAGATTTCATTATCATCGGCATAGAAAATAGGCAACACCCCGAGCATCTACGGACATCCGGCAGAGATGCAAGACTACTGGTGTAGACTGTAAACACAAGTGGTCCCAAAACTGATGTCTGTGGGACTGCAAAGGGACAGGATCTGCAATGGTTCCACCAATCATCACACACTGAGATCTCTCTAACAAATAGGACTCAACCAGTGAAATATATGACCTCACTTTACCTGGTGACATCACGAGATCTGAGGTTGACAAGTTCCACAACAATTTAAATGAGTTACTTAATACACAAAGGCAGAACATACTATACAAAAAACACGGATAGATAATTATTTAAAGAATATTATTGGACAAAGAACGGCTGAAGTTTGCCTCCGAGATCATTATAAGGAATTGGCCAGTAGGGTTAAGACTGAGATAAGAAAAGCAAAGAACTGAAGGTATCAGGGGAGGCAAAGTCAAACCCAAGAGATTCTTCCAAATGTATCACACGTGACAATATTGGACCAATACAGTCAGATACTGGCAGGCTAACGACAGGGAACCGAGCAATAATCTGAAGATATTTTTCAACAGTTTTCGTCATCGAAACTTTAAACATGATACCCGAGGCACCGACTATATACAGAAATAGTGAAGAAAGTAGATCAAGCAAGATAGGAGTGACTAGTAACTATGTTAGTAAACAAACAGACAAGTTAAACCTAAGAAGTCGGCAGTTCCCGATGAGATATTTGCCAGAGTATTAAAGGAATGTAAGCAAGAACTTAGTACACCCAGTCCTAGCTTAATGTTGCCCCACACAATGCTGTTTCGTTATAACGTTCCTACTCTTTAGATACCCACGATTCCGACCAATTCAGTATAACGTTGTCACCCAACACGGGCTACTTTACATGGCGCGCCACCCTCTCTCACCTCGGTGTGCTACGCTCTCTTGCGGAGCATCACAGCGTCCCCGAGTGTTTTCTCCCCAGTCATTGTTAAGCTTCCACAGCGTACGTGTGTGCTTAAGTACCCTAAAGCTCAGTACTTGGACCATTCATTTTTATGATATATGTTGGGCTCAAAGACCAAAAATGACCACAATGCATTGTGGATGTTTTCAAAAGAACCAGAAATCGAAATTTTGCCTCTTGGGTTTTGCCCAATAAATACAACCTAACCTAACCTAACCTGTAGTAAAAAAAAAAAAAATCTTTATTTTCGGCACATAACTACAGTGCCAGTAGTGATTATCTCCCCCAAAACACATCTCTATAGCGATATCAACGATGGTGAGTATACATAGAGTACAGTTGGGTCTGCATTTACGCGGTCAATTGAACCCGCGGAGGCCCGCGAGAAACGCGTAAATGAAATAATGGAACGTGGGGAATTCATTAAAATAGAGACTGGGCCGACCCCCAAACTCCACTTTTTGCGACACAATACGTACATTGTAGTAAAACTAGTATCTTAACTTTATGATGGTATGCACACACATAATACAGAAAAGAAATATCAATAATATTAGGTTTTTTAACACTTACGTTAGTAGAAAAGATGGCTGGGCACACGGGCATGGGGGGTTGGTTCCGAGGCAGACGGCAGATTATTGGCCCTCGCCTGTATCACTATCCACCACAGAGGCTTGCAGGGCCTCTTTGTCAAACCCCTCAAAGTCCATATCCTCACTATCACTATCCCTGGCTTGGGCCGACTGTGGTGGGTGAAGAACTCGGTAATGCTTCGATGACTGGACGACCTCGTGCGCACCCTGCCCGCGCCGCTTCCCGCGTGAATGACCAAATTTACCGCGTAATTAAAGAATTTCATTCTGGCAAGGCACCGCGTAAACGACCAAACGCGTAAACCAAACCCGCGTAAATCCAGACTCGACTGTATTTATGTCGTGGTCACATTGACTGTTAGTCTGTTTTAACACTAATGATTCTCATTAAACTCTACGACCACAAAACACGAGTGGGTTAGCCGTCCCCGAGAAGACTAGTGTTTTTCGCCGTCGACGCTTCGACTCGCGATCCCTCCGGTAAGTCCCGCCTTCGAACGCAGTTGTTAATACGTTTTTTCCAATCTCTCCTGACAAGCTCAATCTTGATTAGTCTGTCTAAATCAACTTTAGTAATTCGCCAGACCTTTGTCAACTGAGGGTCATACTTGAATGAGTAACAGTCGAGTTGTTGCACGAGTAGCGATCGCTGGCAACTCGGGGGTATATTACCACGGGGGAGAGGGAGA
>NW_024752160.1:0-24256 GCF_018991925.1 Homarus americanus
TCAAGGGTGAGCTATAGTATTAGGTGTTACTTCAAGGGTGAGCTATAGTACAGTATTAGGTTTTACTTCAAGGGTGAGCTATGGTATTAGGTGTTACTTTTCAAGTGTGTTGTGTTGCAGGTAATAAGTGTAATGTGTTCAGCGCTCAGGTGTCTGTTCATTGGAGAGGACAAGCTGGACCTTCAACTCACCTGTACGACAAGTGCTACTCGAGCTGGCACGTCAACAACTCTCTCACACACCACATCGTGAGCGTCTCCTCCTCGGCCGAGTTTGGTATACAACGTCTTGCAAAATACGCCGTCAGTGGTTTCTTCTGCAACGCCACCAACTACTTTTGCTTCACCTCCGGACATGATTTTAATTCCTGGTGGAGGGCCGACCTGGGCCAGCCACTTCGAGTGTCCTCCATCTTGGTTCAGACGAGGCGGGATAACTTCACTGAGTCACTGTTCCTCGGCGTCACTGTCTATCTGGGTAACTCAAGTAACTATGTGGATAACCCAGTATTCGACGTCTTCCCAGGGTCAGCTCCGCCCTGGGGGATGTTGGTGACCTTCAAGCCCTCCCAGCCTGTGACGGGTCGCTACCTCCTCTTACACGCCCCCAACTGCCAATTCTTGACCATCTGTGACGTGCAGTTACTAGGATAAGATAGTGAAGCTCCTGGAGGTTATAACTGCCCTAACCTAACCTGCCCTAACCTAACCTGACTTAACCTAACCAATTTTACTGGCCTTGATGTATGGGTAAGCGTATTAATGTACAGTACACCTAAACCTTATCGTTATCACATTCCTCTATCTCTCTTTAGGTGTCAGTGTTCTCAGATAAAAAATAAATCTTCACAGGTGTTAGATTGCCAGATGTTGTGTGGTTATAATCTGTGGTCAGGTCAGGTCAGGTCAAGAGGTCACAGGGGAATTCCACAGGTGAATTTTTTCTCGTTTAAATAAATGTCTTACTAGTTTCCATTCTGTTCCCTGCACTGTCTATGTACATCTTTCTCACTGTGTATGTACATCTTTCTCACTGTGTATGTACAGTATTTATATAACTACACTGTGTATACCTGCAGTAACTATGTATATCGTTTATATACCTGTACTATATACATTGTCTACCTGCTCTCTCTATATATATTCTGAATCAATGTGAACTTATATGACGATATTACTGAATCTATCTAAATTATATAAACATGTATAATAAGACAAATGAGATATATTAATAATATAAATAAAGATAATAATGATGGTGATTATATTATATATTATATGAAAATGATTCATGAAGCATAAGGGTGATTTTGCCATAGAGATTACGTGAGGATTTAACTTTATGAGACAATTTCTGGTGGTTGATGGCAACTTTGTTTAGGAGGATATTTTAAAGTTTAAAACCAAATAAAATAAACAAGAACGCCAGTCACCCCTGAGACACCGTGGCGTGAGGTTAACACGTCCTAGTTCTGTGTTTAATTGGTAAGTTATGTGTATTTCTCCCATTTGTTCATGCCAGTGTGTGTGTGTGATTATAGTTCCTGATATACAGTATATCTACATTATAAGAAGTAATATTTATAAGAAAGCCGTGGATCTAGACAATTGACCATCCACTCTACCTATGACGCCACACACTACCTACGGAAAATAGACGAATTAAAAACGCCAAAGAAATACCCAACCTTGATAATTAAATAAAACGATAATAAACCACAAACGCAGGAGAGACTTGTTAAGAAATTAAGAAATTATCATGAGTATAAAATAGATTGATAAAATATTCAATGACAGAGAACGTGACTTGGTGATGGTGGTGGTTTTAATGTAAAGTTGAGAGTCATTTAGATGGTCATGTTCCACGGTGGCTGGGATTGGGGTGGGTAAAATTATCCTGAATATTAAAGTTCTAAAGTGTACTATGTGACTGACGTGAAGATTGGACACCCTAGTTTATTCCCTGTGACGATAAAAACGTCCTAGTATGGTTAGGTTAGGTTAGCCATTCTCCTCGCTAGATGGTAGTGTTCTCACGCTTGTTGGAAATTATTATTCTTACTAATTACGTTAATTAATTCTTACACACGTTTTATTTCCTTCATACATGTTTATTGTAATATGTGAGCTAATATATTATTCAAGTTTGTTTTTATTACTTTTATTGTTTGTTCCGAGTTATGTTGATGTTTACGTCTATAGAGTGTGGTAGTGTAGTCATGTCCAGCCAGGGGAGAGGAGGTGCGCACTACTTTGTTCTGGTCCACCCGTGCATTATCGCCTTCATCGGTTCAGGCCTCGTCATGATGGCGGTGAGTCAAGACACCTGTAGTTAGCTAGTTGTACAGTCACTCACAGAGGTCCGGTCGCCTCCCCTGTTGTTACACGAGCTCCGAGATTCAGATTCGTGAACCTGAAGTAGTAAACACTATTGTATTTTTCTGTCCATAAATGCTTCGGATTCACGAGTCTCTAATCTCGAGGTTCGTGGTTCAGGAGGAGAGGCGACACAGGACTTTTGTGAGCGACTGAACCTCACTTACATACCTGACGTTATATTTGGTAACTGAAGACAATTTAACACAGTCTACCTGAAAACAGTCTGCCGCACCATATCCTCGTGTACCGAAGGCCTAATATTCAATGTCTTGTATAAATAAGTGTTAATTGTTGTGTGTATTGTACCTTCAGCTGACGTGGAAGTGTCCAGAAGTCTTTAAGAATGAGCACCTCGGGTTACTGGGTCAGTTTCTTCACTGGCTGGGTACTGAGCACAACACCTTCATGATGCTCGTGTAAGTTCCTTCTTAAGTAAATTTGTTCTTATACAAATTGTACTTATAATTTGTGCCTTTAAATGTATTGAATGACTAACTCCTTCACCATTTGTGTTTTGTTTTTACATTCTCATATTTTTTTACAGATTTACACCAGTTATGACAATCCACGTGATGGAGGCAGTGGTGGCAGTGTACCTGTGTGGGACACTGGGCCTCACTCCCCCCACCACTGTTCTCTGGGTCGCTCAGATCTTAGTGGTCGGCATATTATCACTAAGGTTTCTCATCTGGCCTTTACGAGACGTACAAAATGATGCCAAAACAACAAAACGTGAATAGATGGTAAGGTAGAGGACATTACTCAGTCGAGTGTTCATACTTGCCCGCCCCAGCTTGTATGACGATTTAAATGAATAAATATCTATCTATATAACAGTCTATCTATAAATCTATCGATCAAACGACAACACTGAACCAGGTAATTGTACCTTAAAGCACAGAGTGACACCAGCAAACTGTCGAGGAAGTTTAAATAAAAATATAAAATCAAATAAAGTAGCAACACTGGACGAGCTGGACACCGAGTGAGGTAAGGATACAAATATTACATCTACAAGTTGTGGCCATAAATTAGGTCAAACCAGCAGTAAAGAGGTTGTTTAGTGTAGATTATAAAACATAAAGTATCACATAAATTATCATTGTTACTCATACAACCCAACAAAAAGTGTCCCTTGAGGGATAATCGGGGTTTGGACATCATTCTTGCAGCCACTCAAATCATCACCGTCCACAAGTCATAGTCGACATTCTACAAGTCATCGTCCTCAAGTCATCGTGCACAGGTCATCACTTAACAAAGGCTAAAACTGTCATTTAAACGCTAAATAATATTTCTAAATAACCCTTATTAATATTTGACCCAAGTTTTATGTACTGTAAATAACTTACAATGGCAAATTCAAATTAAAGAAAAATGTTTTAGTTATCACTCCAGATGTTACAATTTTCTTTCAATTTTAACCATAACTTAATTAAAATTAGTATCAGCGTGTTTTATTTAAATCTGACCTTCATTTCTGGTGCAAATTAGCGTTTTGGGGGCAAAACATAATTTTTTTATTTATAACAGAAACTGCTAATTTACAACAAAAAATCTAACATTTTTTTGGAGCTAACCTACTCCTGTGGTGGACGGTACACTTATGGCTATAGACAACAGAATTTCCGTCTTTTCTTAGAAGTAAATAATTTCCACACGTAGGACACAGTCTTGATGTTGGTAGGACACCGTCATCTTGAAATATTTGGATTGCTTCACTGTTGTTCTCATAAACTCGCTGAATACCAGGTAAATTAGGGAAAGAACACTTTTCGCGTGTCATCACCAGCCTTAAAAATTCGAAGTTCACGGTGGACGGCTGCTTCACAGTGTGCCACATTTTTAAATAGGAATCATCGTACTGGAACTTCAAATTTATCGTTTTTCAGTAGAATTATGGTGTGTTATTAAATAATTTTTTTAGTTATTGCACTCCCAAGCATCATCATTACGTGTACCTAGGGTTATTTATTGAAAACTTCCCATTATAATTTTCTTCATGTAATGAGGGATCCTCCTCTCACACATTGCACTATTTGAACACAGACATAAGATTCTCTGATCACTGTACCTGTCGTGGGTGTATGTCACGTGAGGATACGAGGTGTATTAAGTTCATACCGACGCATACAAGATATTTCCTTTCAAGTATAGTTTCTGGGTCACTTCCAACACCTCACATAGTTCTGATACATTTATCCTTTTTCCAGACCATTGTTCTCATGTATTTTCATATGATATCTGTGGAAGTTATGTTCGCTACACTCTCACAGACGTAAATAGTATGACGTTCAAACCCTGATCCACACTTAGTCCTACAGCACACTAGTCCGGCTCAACTGGACTTTAACATTCATCTTATGGATACCCTGAGTTCTCCTTAATGCTATGAATACATACAATTAATATGATATAACTGTACCTGGGTACAATACAACACATGGTCTAGTAACATTGAGTAGGCGAGTTATCCTTTATCAATGTTTCCCGTTTTCTGAGGTTCTACAAGCGCGGTGGATTTGAATGTTATATAGCGCAATATGAATTAAATGGGGTTTTTAGGAATGACAATGATGTGCACAGTACATAATCAGGTATATATTTACCAATTTTATTTTGCAGAGTCAAAACTAGGGCATGCAATGAAAATCATATAAGATTGCACTGTAATTAAAGAAACAAAATTTATTTACAGGAAAAAAGAATACAGTAAATGCCATTCTATAAGAGTAAGCAGTAACTTACATAAAACTCAAATCATTCTTAAATGTGCCAACTCTTTAAGATTAATAACTCAGTAAGACCACACTAAAACATATATTTTCAGTGATCACCATTAGCCCTCTACTTCAAGAACCTCATCTGTCAAGTTGTGAAAAAATTTTGCGTGATTAGATATACCTGCAAGCATATCTTAAAAAAATATCTTCAGAGGGCAAAAATTTGACTCATGACCCTGAACGTTTGAGGCACTCAGATGAGAAAAGAGCTCCATTTACAGTTTAAGTTTTTAAACTATTTCTTTCTTTGGTTTTGAAGAGAATAATTTTGCTGAATACTCTTTCACATTCAACCCAAAATTATCGTACAAACCGTACGATAATAGAAAATGTTATCGTACATCGTGACGAAGATGAATTTATCTTTTACTTTTTTTTACTTTTATCCTCTTCGCCACTGATCGGCTTGTTAGCCGCTTGGGCGATCGGTCACGTCTCTTTTCATTTATATTCTTCACCAAAAGATCGGCTCGCTAGCCGCCCGGGCGATCGGTCACGTCTCTGTCACGCACTGTTGGCAAATACTGGGCATGCACCGGCTCCTGAATGTACCTGAACCCGCTCCAGTGTTGGTCAAGTCTTCTCTTGAAAGAGCTCACACTCGGTGCCGTCACAACACTCTCTGGTAGATTGTTCCAAGAGTTTACAACCCTCACTCCGAAAAAGTTTGCCCTCACGGTTTTCTGGACTTGAGGCTTCTTCAATCTTGAGCTGTGACCCCTTGTGGGGCGAGCGCCCGCCAGCTCCAAGTAAGGACACTCAACTGAGTAGTGCCCCCCTGAGATGCTTATACGCCTCAACTAGGTCCCCCCTTGCCCGTCTGTAGTATAAGCTAGGCAAGTTCAGGCGCTCCAATCTCTCAGGGTAGCTGAGGTGCCGAAGTGCAGGCACCAGTCTGGTGGCCCTCCTTTGAACATTTTCAACCAACTGACAATCCCTAGCATATCTCGGGGACCAGATGAGGTGACAGTACTCCAGATGGGGAAGCACTTCACTCCTGAAGATCGTCACGAGGGACGGACCGTCTAGATATCTGAACGACCTTCTTATAAGACCCAATAATTTATTTGCCTGATTTACCTTCTTCTTACAATGGCCCGAGAACTTCAGCTCATTGTCAACATACACACCTAGGTCCTTCTCACATACAGTCTCAATTACTGCATTTTCTTCATCCCGTTGGGACATATGATACGCCTCCTTACCGTTGGTACGCCCCAGGTGCATCCTCTTACACTTCGTGACATTGAATCTCAGCAGCCATTTCTTCGACCATTCCTGGAGCCCACAGAGGTCCTTCTGCAGCTCTTCACAGTCCGCTTGGTTCTTAATTTCCCGAAATAACTTGCCATCATCGGCAAACATTTGTATGGAGGAGTGTACAACGTCAGGCATGTCATTTATGAAACAAACAAACAACAGCGGGCCCAATACACTGCCCTGTGGTACCCCACTTGTTACAGGTGCAGATGACGATTTCGTGCCATTAATCACCACACACTGCTTGCGGTCATGTAGAAAGTCTTCTATCCACGCTAGAACATTTCCCCGAATTCCGTACCCTTCCAGTTTGATTTTCAGCCTTTCGTGGGGTACACTGTCGAAAGCCTTGGCAAAATCTAGGTAAATATTGTCGATATTACCACCCCGTTCTAGAATATGGGTCCAAATATCCAATACCTTGAGCAATTGTGTCAAGCAAGAGCGCCCCGGCATAAAACCGTGTTGGCAATCTTTTACAAGGTTGTTTCGTAGTAGATGTTCCATCGCTGCATCTCTGATAATACTCTCAAGTACTTTACATATTATGCTGGTCAGGCTCACCGGTCTATAGTTGTTCGTGGAGTGACTATCGCCCTTCTTGAAGATAGGACTCACATAAGCCACTTTCCATTCACTGGGGACCATTTGTTCATCCAGGCATTTACAAAACAGGAGCTTCAGGGGCTCTGCAAGCTCGTTGCACAGCTCTCATACATGCAAGTAAATCACTGTAGGTGCGCGTGATCTAGTTATATGCTGATAACCACAAGGAAAGAAGAAAACACGAAGTTCCCAAGCGCTTTCGTGTAATTGAAGATGTGAATTACACGAAAGCGCTTGGGAACTTCGTGTTTTCTTCTTTCCTTGTGGTTATCATACATGTATGATAATTATCATACATGTGACAACTCTGCTGCTTCAATATGATTGGCCAGCCAATTCAAATGCTATGATACCTGAAGGTCATGTCATGTCATGTCATGTCGCGAAGAGGAGGAGACAAGTGACTGGCAACATGGCGGGTACAGAAATTTACTCCTAGAAATTTTGTGAAATGTTCCGTTAATATTGATTTGCACTTTTACTTTTTTACTTTTATCCTCTTCGCCACTGATCAGCTTGTTAGCCGCTTGGGCGATCGGTCACGACTCTTTTCCTTTATATTCTTCACCAAAAGGTCGGCTCGCTAGCCGCCCGGGCGATCGGTCACGTCTCTGTCACGCACTGTTGGCAAATACTGGGCATGCACCGGCTCCTGAATGTACCTGAACCCGCTCCAGTGTTGGTCAAGTCTTCTCTTGAAAGAGCTCACACTCGGTGCCGTCACAACACTTTCTGGTAGATTGTTCCAAGAGTTTACAACCCTCACTCCGAAAAAGTTTGCCCTCACGGTTTTCCGGACTTGCGGCTTCTTCAATCTTGAGCTGTGACCCCTTGTGGGGCGAGCGTCCGCCAGCTCCAAGTAAGGACACTCAACTGAGTAGTGCCCCCTGAGATGCTTATAAACCTCAACTAGGTCCCCCCTTGCCCGTCTGCACAAGAAATGATATGAAGTCGTATGTTTTATTTTTTTTTGTAGCTGTAATATTGAAAATTGAAATCTTGCGGACAGCCAATGGATGAATATTAACATAAAATATTATAGTTCCATAATATTTTTTTTAATAATAGAAAATAAGGGAGAAAGGGAACACGGTGTTCTTACTTTCACTTCTAGCGAGAATAAATGTCCCTCATTCATTACTGTACAGAGAGACATAAATAAAGCCAATTATGCCAAACTGAAATTACCCTAAGATCTTAATGTTACATAAAGAATATTTATCTCAATTATATATATTTTATTAGACCTGTTTATATATCTAGCAGTATTATTTATCTTTTCTGAAATACGAAAAAGAATTTAAATCACCAACATACTGTAGTTTACGTAACTATTAAATACAATTTCAACCTTTATATATCTTTAATAGTTTAATAAAACCATTAAATATATATAAAATTATATATTTAAATAAGAGAACTGTGCGTTAGATACATGAATAATGAAAAAAAAAGTTATCACCATTAAATTAGTTTCTTTAGGTTGTTTGTGGTGTTTAGGAGGACAGCTGATCACTCCTCACAACTCAGACCAAATTTCCCATTCAAGTTTTTTCTCTCCCCTTACCATGTGATAAACAATCAGGTAAGGTCCTAAAACGTATATTAAAACCACTAATTAAACCTGAATTAATTTTAAAACTAGAATAAAGTTACGTAGTTGTAGATGAGATACGAATGGTGACTTGTTGTGCTTGTATAATAATTGACCTTTTTGAGTGAATACATAATTATTTATTTGTATATTGAGGGATTAAATAAGTATATGATGTGAAAGAGTGTGTTTTGGGGGTATTATTTAGCGAGGGAGATGAGTTATGTATAATGGGTTAGTGTTATGTTGTTTACGTGTATATTAAGGTCAAGTTCTTTCTGGGTTTGTGTTATTTGACCTGTTCTTGATATAGTTTGATCTTATTTGACCTATTTTTGACATATTTTGACCTTATTTGACCTGTTTTATATAGTTTGACCTTATTTGACCTATTTTTGACATATTTTGACCTTATTTGACCTGTTTTATATAGTTTGACCTTATTTCACCTGGGTTTTTTTATAATTTGACCTTATTTGACCAGTTCTTGATATAGTTTAGCCTTATTTGACCTGTCCTGTCTCCTAAAATATTAAAATTACCCAAACTAACCTAGCCAAAGGTAATTCTAACCAACCTAACCAATTTTAATATATTTTAACCTAACCCAAATAAAACCAAATCTAACCTAATAATCTTGTGGTCATTTTTGGTTAGGTTAGGTTCTTAACAATGAAAATATAGTGTTAGTGGATTATTTATATTATTTTCTTTTATAATTTATCTCTATAATCAGTCGCTTGAATGTCATTTTTATTTGAATTTTTTTTACCCAAATTAATTTTTAGCTGTGTAATTTATTTATTTGTTGCTTGTGTTTACTTTGTTATTTTTAGTTATATTTATAATTGAATGTTACTCTGGGTAGCTTCAGATGACCGATTAAATGTCGAAAAAGTCTGAATTACTAATACAGTCGAGTAACACTTGAAATGTTGGATACTGTACAAGAATAAAGGACTATTTCTTAAGCAGTTTTAGTGGATATATATATATTTTTTTTTACATAGATCATTCTGTTCATTGTCATCCTCGCTGCAATGTTCAGTTACTTAATTGATGTACTGCACATCATTGTCATCCCTAAAATCCCATTTAATTCATATTACGCTATATAACATTCAAATCCACCGCGCTTGTAGAACCTCAGAAAACGGAAACATTGATAAGGATAACTCGCCTACTCAATGTGAGGGTTGTAAACTCTTGGAACAATCTACCAGAAAGTGTTGTGCGGCAACGAAGTGTGAGCTCTTCAAGAGAAGACTTGACCAACACTGGAGCGGGTTCAGGTACATTCAGGAGCCGGTGCATGCCCAGTATTTGCCAACAGTGCGTGACAGAGACGTGACCGATCGCCTGGCAATAGCGAGCCGACCTTTTGGTGAAGAATATAAAGGAAAAGAGTCGTGACCGATCGCCCAAAGGCTAACAAGAAAGCTCGATCAGTGGCGAAGAGGATAAAAAGTAAAGCATGTGTTGTATTGTACCCAGGTACAGTTATATCATATTAATTGTATGTATTCATAGCATTAAGGAGAACTCAGGGTATCCATAAGATGAATGTTAAAGTCCAGTTGAGCCGGACTAGTGTACTGTAGGACTAAGTGTGGATCAGGGTTTGAAGGTCATACTATTTACGTCTGTGAGCGTGTAGCGAACATAACTTCCACAGATATCATATGAAAATACATGAGAACAATGATCTGGAAAAAGGATAAATGTATCAGAACTATGTGAGGTGTTGACAGTGATCTAGAAACTATACTGGAAAGGAAATATCGTGTATGCGTCGGTATGAATTTAATACACCTCGTAGCCTCACGTGACATATACCCACGACAGGTACAGTGATCAGAGAATCTTATGTCTGTGTTCAAATAGTGCAATGTGTGAGAGGAGGATCCCTCATTACAGTTTTTAAGTGAAGTTGATACACCCCCGCCATGATCATTCGGCTTTTGTTTCAAGGCGCGTCATGTACCCGCCTCAGATGCCCCGTTGATATTAAAATCCCAGGCATTTAACCAAGCACTAGCAAACCAAGACCTTACCTTAGTGTGTAATTTAGGATTAATATATGTGTTTATAAGAAATGAGTGACAATATACCGTAAAGTGTTCAGGTGAGAACCATAAGAAACAAAAGTGTAAATTGAGGATTGGAAACTGTAGGCCTATGTGACGAGAAGCGGCGGGAAGCCGGCCTTAGTCTTTCCCGTTCTGCCGTCACCACAGGTCAGTGTCCTAGCGGGCTATATCCCGCCCTACAATTAAGGTTGATAAATAGCAGTTACTACAGTTTAAAGCTTTGCCGGATATATAAGTGTGATAGGGATGTGTTAAGGGGTGGGATAACCGCCCGTCAGGCATTATTTCTCAGTCCTTCCCGTTCTGCCGTCACCGCAGGTGCCATGTGGTCGGAGTATCTTGCCGCCCGGCCGCCATTGTCCCCTTGAGCGTCACAACAGGTGGGGATTACTCCCCGCTATACCAGTCCACTGTGAACCGGTGGATTCCCAGCGCACCACTCCACATGAATAGTCACAACTAAGGAGACCGTGAGAAACTGCGGTCGTCACTTGGAGCGACCTATAATACCAGGCGTAGAAATAGTGCTGGTATGTCTCTAGGTGGAGCCCTCGTCTTTACCCACCGAGGGCGGTGTGCGAACGAGGTGCCTGTTGTGTATACCTAAAAGTCACAAGGAGTCACATACTTGCAGGTATGGAGTGTAACAGGTGTGTTGAGATGGTGCTACTATGTATGATAACCGACGGTGCTAAAATCCACACCAGTGGAACAGTCTGATGTGTTAAGGGATATTGTAAGAAGGAACGACCGAGATACGGCGTTCACCGATTGTTATGCAATAAGTGGGTGGATGACCCGCCAGTAATGTAGGAGTCTGGGGCCCAGCTGGGTAACCAAAATTCCGTTGTTCTTCTGAGGAAGGCCAATTCATGTATATGTTTTTTTACCAGTATGTTTTATAAGGAATAAATCAATTAAGACATGTTATGGTTTCCCCCTTCTTTACCCTCATCGATCTGGTCAATGGAAAACCTAACCAATGCCTAGTCCACTCTGCCCGCTACCTAACGAGCTACATGCTGTCCAGAGGGGGTCTGGTGGCAGCGACCCTTAGAAAGTAAGATTAGAGTTAAGTTATCCCCTTAGATTTAGTGACCCCAGATCTGGCAGTATAAATTGGTGGCAGCGGTGGGATGGTTTTTAATCATTGATCAAATCCGAGGGAATTGAAGCTGGAATTTAAGTTGCAGAAATAGACAAGTATTTTAATGATGGATTATCTGATTTTTGAGGGATACTTGCATGTGAATAACATTGATTGAGTACAGAAATGTAAGAAGAATTTTTTTTGAAAATTTATGCAGTACTGAAGTCATGTGTGTCATTGACGTGTTTTGTGTTTGTGTTTTATCCAGTGTTAATATGTATTAATACTTGCAGAAGTTGTGGATTAACTTGGGTGACGTTGAAGTAAGGGAGTCCACACTGTGTCTGAGAAGTGTCTCAAGTGGTTCACCTATGGAATACCATAGGACTTTCGGTCTCCAGTTGATGTGAGTTATAATTTTTGGTGCCATGTTAAGAGGTTGCATAGTGTTGTATTATACCATTGATCAATTAAGGTTGTAGTAGTACAGGAGAGTAGTTGTGTTAAGCGGTTCGTATTTGTCTTGGGCCGAGAGGTAGCACTTTAGGTCAAAATGGCTGAGTCAGTAGAACAGGGAAGTACCATAGTTGGGGACACATTGGCAGAGAGATTGGAAGAGGCTTTGCTGATCAACGCGAGACAATACTCGGCGTTAGAAGAATCACAGACACAGGTTAAGGAACTAAAACAAGAACTCCAGGAACTAAAACAAGAACTCCAGCATGCAAAGAACCAAGACACTGATCTAGAGTATGGTGTAGGTAGGGACACAAACCCAACTGACCCACCGGCAGAAAGTGCCCACTCTGTACCACAATCAGGGAACGATACCACACACCCAGGTAGCCTTAGAGTTGATCCAGGGGTTCTTCCCAAACTAACGGACATGGCCAAGAGGGATGATAGGGAAACAGCCGTGTTCAACCTTAGTTATGTTAGAACGTTATCATTGGAAACACTAACAGGGCCGGATTCTGAGAGCCATATTAGAACTTTTTGTAGACAGGTAGAGTGGTTACTGAAGCAGGATGGCCATAGGGTAGAAGCGGCTCTAAGCAGAATGGAGTATTCCGTAGAACAGAGGGTTCTACAGGAATTGGATAGCAAGAAGATGTGGGATTGGAACACCCTTAAGCAAGCTTTGACAAAGTTCGACACAGGCCAGAATACTCTGAGTAAGGCATGGGAAGGTTTTATGAGAGAAGAATATCATGTAGAGGACGAGCCGGGAATATGTGTGGAACGAATGAAGTATAAGCTGGCAGCCATAGAGAGTAAGTTTGAAGTGATACAAGGGAAGGATCAGCTGATGAAAGATGTATTGTATGAGGGATTGCCAGGGCAAATGCAGAGAGAGTTAAGAAGATACCACCGGTTAGGCATATCCTTAGAGCCCTTTTTGAACGAGTTGACAAAGTGTAGGGAATGGTATTTGAGATCACAGGGCAGGGGACAGCAACATGTTAGACAGACCCGCCAGGGACCAGTACCAGAGGATTATAGAGTCCAGGGAGACTATCATAGGAACGAGACTGACGGAAGACCGGATCGGAACACGAGGGGGAAGGAAAATAACACTCAAGGTTGGACAGGAAATGAATGGTGCGGATATTGTAAGAAGGATACCCATAGTCCGCATAATTGCCCCTCCAGACCCAGACCAGGTTCATGTTATGCGTGCCTGAGGATGAACTGTAAGAGTTATTTCGCCACTTGTCCAGGACGCCAAGCTAGGAATCCCCCTTCGGGCCAATGACCACGACATCCGTTCCCACGCAGTTCTCCATGTATTAAGTTACCTATATGTGGACATACTTGTATAGCATTGGTTGATACGGGTAGTGAAGCTACTATCATTAAAGATAGCTTGGTTAGTGCCTTGAAGGTGGGGCCCATTAGGCCTTGTACCCAAAGATATGTAGCTATTAACGGGGAAGAGTTTAAGACCCTAGGCACTGTTGTCATCAGTGTACAGTTGTCCCGTAGGAAAAGAATCCGTCACCAAGCCGTAATAGTGGAAGATAACATGTTGGATACTGATGTATTATTGGGAGCAGACTTTTTAGGCAGATTTGGAGTTTGGTGGCATCACGAAAAAAATCTGTTCAGTTGGGGGGGGGGGTCATAAACAAGTTTATTGGACACCAAGTCATGGAGGAAAGTTGCGAACGGTTGTCAAAGTCAAACAGTTCACGAAGGCTTCGATCTTATCTTCCCCCGAGGAGCTAACTAACTTACACATTGATAGGAAGACTACAATAAGTGGGCACAGTTCTCAGATTAGGCCAGTTAAAGTGAAGGTAGGGGTAGGTCAGACCATAAGTATCAGATTTACGCATAAGGGGCTGAAACAACAACCGGATATGTGTGTGATAGTCCAAGATGATTCCTGTGTTTATGTTCCTATGAGTAATGTTTCAGAGCAGCCAGTTTGTTTGAGTCCGGGTGCGGTTTTAGGTGAATATGAAGTAGTTAATGATGAGGAATTCTGTTACTTTGATGATGAAGGGAATTATCTCGGAACTATCTCACACATTTATGAAGAGTTAGGTGAGGTAGGCCGGTCTGTAGACATACCCCTGTGCTCACCACATCACCTGGCCATACAGAGAGAAGATGATAAGAGGTCTAACAAAATCCCCTTAAGACTGACTCATGATGTGAAATTCCCAACTCAATGCTTACTTTGTAGGGGTATGGAAAATTCCCCAGTCCACAAAATTAGACGAGCTCAGGAAGTACTAAATTCTATGGTACCAGACTGTGATGAAGTGAAACGTGGGGAAACTAGACAGGACAAATTGAAAGAGTTAATTAGGACCCAGCAATGGCCACACTTAGATAGGGACATGCGGACACACTTGCAACAGGTGGTAATGAATCATGATGCGTTGTATGTATTAGGTCCAAATGAAATAGGCACCATTAAGGGTTTGCCAGCTAACATCCCATTGGTTAATGAACAACCTGTAAGAGGACCTCAGTATAGGTATCCCGAGAAAGCCAAGGGTACTATTAAAGAAATGATGAGAGACATGAGAGATAGGGACATCATTGAACCATCAACCGCTGTCTGGCTATCACCTATCGTGTTAGTAACTAAACCTAATGGGTCGAAACGTATGTGCCTTGATTTCCGAGCAGTCAACAAACACCTGAAAATAGATATACAACCTTTGCCAAGATTGAATGAATTAGTTGAGAAGGCTGCCGGAAATAAATATTATGCCACCTTAGATTTGAAAGATGCTTACTATCAGGTAATTCTTGACCCCCACAGTAGAGATATAACCACCTTCAGTGATGGGTATAATTTATGGCGGTTCAAACGCCTCCCTTTTGGTTTGTCAGCCAGCCCAGCCGTTTTTACGAGGGAAGTAAACAGGGTCTTAGCTCCTTTAGCAGAAGAAGATTGAGTCAGGAACTATCTAGATGATGTCATAGTGTGGGCTCCTGATTTCAATACCCTCATGGGCAGATTGGCTAAAGTATTTGACAGGTTTGTAAATATGGGAATCAAATTAAACCTATCTAAATGTCAGTTTGGTCAGAGACAAGTAAAATTCTTAGGACATATTGTTTCAGAGAAAGGCATTGAGCCGGATCCAGAGAATGTAAAAGCAGTAACAGACTGTAAACCACCCACTAATGTCAAACAAGTCCGACAATTTTTAGGGATGTGCGGGTTTTATCGTAAACATGTTTCAAATTTTGCTAAGATTGCATATCCTATCACAGAACTCACTAAGAAACAAGCTGCCTTTGCCTGGACCGATGAATGCCAGACAGCTTTTGAAACGTTAAAGCGGACATTAGCTTCCTTTCCAGTACTAGTAAAAGTGGACATGGATAAACCATTTGAGCTACACAGTGACGCTAGTAATTTCTGTGTAGGAGCCTCACTAAATCAATTACAGGATGACGGTTCTTTGCGTCCTGTTGGGTATTTCTCTCGGAAGCTAAAGCCCGCGGAAACATGGTATTCCACCACCGACCAAGAAGCATTGGGGATAGTGTTAGCCTGTAGATTTTTCCATCATTTTCTGTGGGGTTCCCAATTCACCATCAAGACTGACCACCAGCCGTTAACGTCTGTTTTTAACAAGAAAACTAAAAGTCAAAGAATGAATGGATGGATGTTGGAAATGAAGGATTTCATATATAAGATAGAGTACAAACCTGGAAAGGCAAATCTAGTCGCGGACTCATTGAGTAGGCCGGTAGGGGCCCTAAGGAAAGTAGCCAGGAGTAGGATAGTAGGTCAGCTCCCTCAGCTAGATGGTTTAACGCCTCGGCAGTTAGGAATAGAACAAAGAAAAGACGAGAGGTGGGAAACATTGGCTAGTTATTTAGAAGGAGGACAGGTACCCAAACATAAATATCCAAAGACGACTATTGACAAATTTGAAGTAGCGGAGGGGGTATTGTATTTAGTAAAGGAACAAATTGACAAAGCATTGCTGTACTGCCTTGTAATACCTGATCATTTGCGTAAAGCAGCACTAGAGTGGGCACATAACAGAGAGGCCTCAGGGCACTTAGGACAGTGGAAGACTATAGCCAGAGTAGAAGGCCTTTTCTATTGGCCAAATTATCGCAGAGACTGTGTGAAATTTGTAGAATCATGTGAAGTGTGTCAAAGGTTCAAAGGGACGAAAGGGTTAGAACAGCAATGGCAGGGGATGTCAGAAGTAACTAAACCTTTGGAGAGAGTATCTGTGGACTTGACAGACTTACATAATAGTGCGAAGGGGTATCGCTATGTGTTGACCGTCATAGATCACTATTCTAGGTTTGTCAATTTCTACCCGTTGAGAACCAAATCCACTCAGGAAGTGACCACGGAATTTAGTAAATTCATTCATGTCTTTGGTAGCCCTGGAGTAGTCATTGCAGATAATGGAGGGGAATTTACAGCAACACAATTTAGAGAACTATGTAACGTAACTGGCATTAAGAACTATTTTACATTGCCTTACCACCCTAGAAGTAATAGTGTCACAGAGAGAATGCACAGGACCTTTAAAACAACACTTGCAATCATGTGTGAAGATAATCCACTTCAGTGGCCAAAATTTCTCAGTCCCGTGCAGTCGGCTCTGAACACGTCTGTCCATGCCACCACTGGAGTACGGCCTCATTTTGCTTTCTTTTCAAGGCATGTACAAAGACAAGTAGGAATTGACTTACCTATAATAGAGAGTGAGAGCAGTCAAGAGTTGAAAGAAGCCCATAGGTTGATAAAAGAGATGTCTGCCAGGATGTCACGAGAGACCAGAGAGAGAGCAAATAGATCAAGAACGAACCAAACTATGCAGTTAGGAGAAACAGTATGGGTGAGGAATGAATGGCCCAACCCTGGGACCAGCAGGAAGTTGAATACCAAGTGGAAGGGTCCGTACACGATAACAGAAATTATACGAGATGGTGCCGCATATGAGTTGACTAACCCCTTGGATGAAAGTGAGGTGATAAAGAGTGCGGCTGAGAAAGTAAAGAGGTATGTAAGTAGAGACATGTTTGTTTAGCTGAATGAGCCCTTACTTCCACCCTGTGGTTCTTCCTCGGACTCGGGGTCAGACGAAACAGATGAGGAAAGTGATGACGGAAATGTGGAAGGTCAACCTGCAAGTAGATTCCCTGTGAGGCAGAGGAGACCAGTAGTTAGAATGGATTTGTAGGAAATCTAGTTCCAGAATGTTGCTTCAATTGAATATTATTGGCTTTCCAGTTGTTAGGTTGATTTGTTGAATTATAAAGTTTTGGGCGGGGGGAGACAGTTGCTCAGATGGTTTGTCGGGATGCTTTTTGAAGATCAACTATTTGTAGGCTAGTGGTGGATGCTTTTTGAAGATCAACTATTAGTAGTGGTCTCTATATTGTCAGAAATTTTTGGTATCAATCAATTCTAAGTCAATCAAGATTGCTGCCTATGTTGTCGAAAAGAAAAAATCTCAGTTTATGTGTGTCGGAAGTTTTGTTTGGGTTGTTGACTCGCTCCGGGTGAGGGAGTCACCCCGACTTTCAAATACCAGTTCTTTTGAACTGTGAGATAGAAAATACGGGTTTTGTGTTATGAGCCCCAAAGTGTATGTCTAGAACCATGGTTTTGTGTTGAAAAGGTGAATTATTATTGAAAGGAAGTAGTAATCTGAGGAAGTGTCTGATGTAACTAATTCCCCATTCATAGACAAGAATTTAAATTCCTTAGGATATGTAATTTCATGCAGAGAACTTTTGTTGTAGATGTAATGTCAAAGAGTCACTGTTTATGTGCTGGTGCCAAAAGTAGGTTGAGGTATTACGCTGATGAACTGTTAAGGGAATGTTCCCTATACTATATTGTACTGAAATAAGAATTGATAAGTTGTGGTATGTATAGGTAACGGAGACTCGAGTATGAAAAGTTTGTCTCCTTATAATTTTCTTTTTACTGATATATTGTATACCGAACTAGCAGGATTGTAAACGGTTGTCTGATGTATATGGTAGCGGAGACGCTCGTAGGAAACGTTTAAGTCTCCTTATGTTTTGTGTGTTGGATTAAGGTACTCTAATCATGAACTGTTAGGATGTTGTAAAATGTATGTACACTACAGCGTTAGTGCTTTGCATATTATTTCGCATAATATGAATCTTTGGGAGGGGAAGGCTATGTACTGCGCACATCATTGTCATCCCTAAAAATCCCATCTAATTCATATTACGCTACATAACATTCAAATGCACCGCGCTTGTAGAACCTCAGAAAACGGGAAACATTGAGAAAGGACAACTCACCTACTCAAGGTTCCTAGACCATGTGTTGTATTGTACCCAGGTATAGTTATATCATATCAAGTGTATGTAATCATAGCATTAAGGATCACTCAGGGTATCCATAAGATGAATGTTAAAGTCCAGTTGAGCCGGACTAGTGTACTGTAGGACTAAGTGTGGATCAGGGTTTGAAGGTCCTACTATTTACGTCTGTGAGCGTGTAGCGAACATAACTCCAACAGATATCATATGAAAATACATGAGAACAATGATCTGGAAAAAGGATAAATGTATCAGAACTATGTGAGGTGTTGACAGTGATCTAGAAACTATACTGGAAAGGAAATATCGTGTATGCGTCGGTATGAATTTAATACACCTCGTAGCCTCACGTGACATATACCCACGACAGGTACAGTGATCAGAGAATCTTATGTCTGTGTTCAAATAGTGCAATGTGTGAGAGGAGGATCCCTCATTACAGTTTTTAAGTGAAGTTGATACACCCCCGCCATGATCATTCGGCTTTTGTTTCAAGGCGCGTCATGTACCCGCCTCAGATGCCCCGTTGATATTAAAATCCCAGGCATTTAACCAAGCACTAGCAAACCAAGACCTGACCTTAGTGTGTAATTTAGGATTAATATATGTGTTTATAAGAAATGAGTGACAATATACCGTAAAGTGTTCAGGTGAGAACCATAAGAAACAAAAGTGTAAATTGAGGATTGGAAACTGTAGGCCTATGTGACGAGAAGCGGCGGGAAGCAGGCCTTAGTCTTTCCCGTTCTGCCGTCACCACAGGTCAGTGTCCTAGCCGGCTATATCCCGCCCTACAATTAAGGTTGATAAATAGCAGTTACTACAGTTTAAAGCTTTGCCGGATATATAAGTGTAATAGGGATGTGTTAAGGGGTGGGATAACTGCCCGTCAGGCATTATTTCTTAGTCTTTCCCGTTCTGCCGTCACCACAGGTGCCATGTGGCCGGAGTATCTTGCCGCCCGGCCGCCATTGTCTCCTTGAGCGCCACAACCGGTGGGGAATTACTCCCCCCTATACCAGTCCACTGTGAACCGGTGGATTCCCAGCGCACCACTCCACATGAATAGTCACAACTAAAGAGACCGTGAGAAACTGCGGTCTTCACTTGGAGCGACCTATAATACCAGGCGTAGAAATAGTGCTGGTATGTCTCTAGGTGAAGCCCTCGTCTTTACCCAACGAGGGCGGTGTGCGAACGAGGTGCCCGTTGTGTATACCTAAAAGTCACAAGGAGTCACATACTTGCAGGTATGGAGTGTAACAGGTGTGTTGAGATGGTGCTACTATGTATGATAACCGACGGTGCTAAAGTCCACACAAGTGGAGCAGTCTGATGTGTTAAGGGATATTGTAAGAAGGAACGACCGAGATACGGCGTTCACCGATTGTTATGCAATAAGTAGGTGGATGACCCACCAGTAATGTAAGAGTCTGGGGCCCAGCTGGGTAACCAAAATTCCGTTGTTCTTCTGAGGAAGGCCAATTCATGTATATGTTTTTTTACCAGTATGTTTTATAAGGAATAAATCAATTAAGACATGTTATGGTTTCCCCCTTCTTTACCCTCATCGATCTGGTCAATGGAAAACCTAACCCAATGCCTAGTCCACTCTGCCCGCTACCTAACGAGCTACATGCTGTCCAGAGGGGGTCTGGTGGCAGCGACCCTTAGAAATTAAGATTAGAGTTAAGTTATCCCCTTAGATTTAGTGACCCCAGATCTGGCAGTATAGCGGTATGAGACACGAGTGGTGAAGCGAGCTTTATGACCGTCCACTGACCTGGGTTTGAGCCACCTGTTGAGTATGGTGAGAGTTGGAGTGAACCCAGCTGTCTAGGTGCCCAACTAACGACGTGACGATCGTTTGGGGTCATCAGCTCTCCTCTACCTCGGCTCACAATACCACATATCTTCAAACAGCTTAGTGAAAACCTTTTACTAACGGGAAGCTAAAGCTTCTGTCAACTGTACAAGGTCTGAGTGGCTCACTCCCTTCCGTTTTATGGATGTCCTGGGGGTAAAGTGAAGCCAGCTGAGTGATACAGGGTCACACACTGGGACCAAGTCTCCAGTGGAACTTAGAGGTACATTTCCAAGGTTAAGAAAGGCTGGTTTGGGCCTTAAACTACGGGTGCCTGTTGGTTGTGCCTTAAAAAAATTACGGAGTGCAGGTGGAATCTGTGTGTTAGGTTAGGAAGCATGGTTCACGGATATTGGTGGACTCAGTAACTTCTTAATAATATTTTTGTGTGTAGTTAATACTATTTTTTCAGTTACTGATGTCGTCTTGCTGTGTGTAGTTAATATTTCTTAAATAATTTTGATACTATTGTTTTTTAATGTCTGTGTCACTAATTGAAGCCAGAGAATGAGGGAACTGTTTTCCAGATGAGTTTTCTCCCTTGTGTTGCAAGTGATACTGTGATTTAGTTCCTTTAATGCATTTAATATTTCTTTATAATTTCAATCTCAGGTATAACCTTTGTTCCCCAGAGTAGTGTTTAAGTTAGGTTAGGAGGTGTGCATCTGTTGGGGTAATATAATTTTGTTGAGTGCCCTGAAGGCCTATTCAGGGTGGATTTAATAAGTTCTCATTTTTTATACCATTTTCTCAGTGCTTGATATAATTTTGTTGAGTGCCCTTAAGGCCTATTCATGATGGATTTAATAATTTCTTATTTTATTACCATTTTCTCAGTGGTTGATATTATTTTGTTGAAAGCCCTTAAGGCTTGTTCCATGTGTGCAAGCAACACTTCTTACTACTGTGAGTTTATTGTTGTCTAATGAGGCATTGTCTTGAGTTTCTAATAATTTCAATATCATGTATTGTCATGATCGTGATAATGGCTAATCTGAAAACCTTAAGGATTCATATTACGCTCAAACGTCCACAAAACCTTCTGAGTCCCCCAGTGGAAACGTCCCCCGTTTTCTCTGTTTCCCCGTCTTTGTCTTAAGGGAACTTTGAATATAATCCACGGATTTCGTAGCCGACGCTGTATGTTGGGACCTGTTGCCATCCAACCCTTTGTAATCAATTTAATTTTGCTTTTGATAGCTGAGTCAGAGCATTGTTAGTGAAGATAATAGTAGGGAATGAAACTGAGTTCATAGTCTCAGTTTCAACGTCAAAGTGTACAGTGAATTAATTCATCGGAATAGAAGTAGGTGGACTCCCTGGTCTGTTTTGAGTGAGGGCCCCGCGGGCATTTCTACCGTTAGTGAGTGCCCGTCCCTTCATCCATACAGGTCCCTAACGCAGCCTAGGCCGTGTCTGTAGCGTGGATGTTGTATCCACTATGTCTGGGGAGATGTCCGAGGTCCAGTAGGATCAGTTACCTTCGTGAGACCCGGCCGTCAGACACTTCAGACTTCCTATAGCCCCCATAGCTGGCTCGACTGGCCCTAACGCTCGGCCTGCGAGGTGACCCCGGATCACCAAGCCACACACCACTACCAGCCCCCATCATTGGTGGATGAGTGTCTAGCTCCGTAGGGCTATTTGTGTGGTGGAATTAATCCACTGGGATCTTCAGAGTTCGTCGGAAAGTACTCCATGGTGGCTGGACCCCATGGCTGTTGCTTGAGTATCACTCCTGATGACTGAGTGTTGTAGTGGCAGTTGCCCTGGTCTTTATGGTGCTAAGTGACTATAATAGTTGTGTTATTGAGTATGTCCACCCAGTAGGGTTGGAAGTGTTATTGAATACGTCCACCCAGTAGTGGTGTGAGTATGTTGAGCCTGAGGGCCTAGTGCTAGATTTCGTCTGTTGGTACAAATAAATTCTTTCTCCTCATTTCATATTCATGTTTAAATAAATTTTGTATTTGTATAATTGTGTCTATTATTTACCTACAGTATTTACCGTTATTTCTTCCCTATTGCTTGATACTATCATTACATCTACCCACGAGCCTCCTATCGTCACGCTACCAATGGTAATAAGTATGAGAGTACAAGGAATTGTTACTGGCACACAGAGGCCCTCATAAATGGTGGAAGCCCAGGCCCTCATAAATGGTGGCAGTAGTGGCCCTCATAAATGGTGGCAGCTCAGGCCCTCATAGTATAACTTTTATTCCCCAGAGTAGTGTTTTAAGTTCAGGTTAAGAGGTGCGTATATGTTGGTGTACCATTATTTGATTGTGTCTGTAGTGTTGTGAGGGGGGGGGGGTAACAACAAGCAAGCTGCCACCAATGTGAGGGCGCGGGTTCCCACTCTGTCTCTACACCACCCTCATCTTACTAACTTCTCTTAGTCTTACTCTTACTCAGTTCCCTCACCTATTCTTTTGGTAGCATGGACATTCTTTTGGTAGCATGGTCGAGGGTCTAGGCACGTGAGTATGGTAATTCTGGTATCAAGTCACTTGGATGGAAATAAAGGTAAAATACTGCGGGAGAAAGGAATACACCTAAAGTACTCTAAAAACAAGTTTGTTAATATACAATCAATGGGGAAAGATATTGTATTAATCATATAACTACCAGGCTCACCTCCTGGGCTTAGTGCAAACTCAGTTCCTTCTTCTTTACTCTTACTCACAACATTACTAGTGTTACATTACATGGCACTCATTGTAGATTATTTTACTAAGCATATACGTAAATAATTAAACTAGCATATGCAGGGGTCCACTACCCAACATGGGATAATTATTTCCATCTAATTATCCCTAACATACATGTCACAACACTCTCTGTGGACATACACTTCCAAGGAGTAGCCCAGGGTAGAACACTGGGGCTCACGCCTGTTGTTATTGTGGGGGTAGCCAGACACATGGCGGGTCTGGCCCAACGAAGCCGTGGGGCACATTAATCAGGCCGCATCCGTGCCATCGTTTCGTATATGATCCCTGCTGGTTATTTACTACATCCGAGGCCGTTGTTGAATGGTTGCAAGAATCACAATGGGATCTGGAGAAACATGGGAGCAGCGTCAGGGAACTGGGGAAACATGACAACATAAACAAACTCTCTTGTCTAGACGACAGACGTATTTACGTTATATTACTTCTACACTGGGTGAATGACAATTCAACTGTTAAATCATGAACACTGGTGAACACTGATATTCACTACAATTGACTGAATTAACTGAATGGCTACACAAAACATACCTGGAGAAATATTGAAGCAGCGTCAGAGAACGTTCTCCCTGGCTCGTCTTGAGTTTATATACCCCTGAGTTGCCAGTGATCGCTACTCACGCAATGACAATAATTACAAACAAACTAACTGTTACTCATTCAAAGATGACCCTCAGTTGACAAAGGTCTGGCGAATTAATTGAGTTGATTTACACAGACTAATTTAAGATTGAGCTTCCCAGGAGAAAGTGGAATAACAACGCATTGACAACTGTCTTCACAAAGGCGGGACTCTGGGAGGGAACACCAGTGTAGCGTGTATGGGGAAAAAACACGTCTTCTCAGGGGTCGCTAACTCATTCATGTTTTGCGGGCGTGGAGTTTAATAAGAATCATTAGTTAAATAGATCAGCAGTCAACGTGACCATGACAGTGTTGAAGGGAATATAAGTGTCTAAATTTTAGAGAGTGTCTCATTCATCCCAATCACAGACGCTAGCCTTCCATGGGTCACGGAGATTTCATTTTGTTAGTAAATTTAAGTGTTTTTGTTC
>NW_024752161.1:0-10811 GCF_018991925.1 Homarus americanus
TCATGGTGCTGAAGGGCTGCCTGGCTTTCACACCCCGATTTATGGCACTGAAAGGGTGCCCGGCCCTCAAACCCCGGGTCATGGTGTCGGAGGGGTGCCCGGCCCTCGAACCCAGGGTCATGGTGCTGATGGGGTTCCCGGCCCTCAAACCCCGGGTCATGGTGCTGGAGGGGTGCCCGGCCCTCACACACCGGGTCATGTCACTGAAGGGGTTCCCGGCCCTCACACCCCAGGTCATGTCACTGAAGGGGTGCCTGTCCCTCACACCCCGGGTCATGGTGCTGAAGGGCTGCCTGGCTTTCACACCCCGATTTATGGCACTGAAAGGGTGCCCGGCCCTCAAACCCGGGGTCATGGTGTCGGAGGGGTGACCGGCCCTCAAACCCCGGGTCATGGTGCTGATGGGGTTCCCGGCCCTCAAACCCCGGGTCATGGTGCTGGAGGGTGCCCAGCCCTCACACCGGGTCATGTCACTGAAGGGTTCCCGGCCCTCACACCCCAGGTCATGTCACTGAATGGGTTCCCGGCCCTCATACCCCGGGTCATGGCACTGAAGGGGTGCCTGTCCCTCACACCCTGGGTCATGGTGCTGAAGGGGTGCCTGGCTTTCACACCCCGATTTATGGCACTGAAAGGGTGCCCGGCCCTCAAACCCCGGGTCATGGTGTCGGACGGGTGCCAGGCCCTCACACCCCTGGTCATGTCACTAAAGGGGTGCCCGGCCCTCACACCCCGGTTCATGGGGTTGAAGCGGTTCCCGGCCCGCACACCCCGGGTGATGGTGCTGATGGGGTTCCCGGCCCTCAAACCCCGGGTCGTGGTGCTGGAGGGGTGCCCGGCCCTCACACCCTGGGTCATGTCACTGAAAGGGTTCCCGGCCCTCATACCCCGTGTCATGTCACTGAAGGGGTGCTCAGCTGTCACACTCCGGATCATGGCACTTAAGGGGTGCCTAGCCCTCACACCCCGGGTCATGGTACTGAAGGGCTGCATGGTCCTCACACCCCGGGTCATGGTGCTGATGGGGTGCCCGGCCCTTATACCCCGGGTCATGGTGCTGGAGGGGTGCCCGGCCATCACATCCCGATTCATGGCACTGAAATCGAGCCCGGCCCTCATACCCAGGGTCATGGCACTGAAAAGGTGCCCAGCCCTCACACCCCGTGTCATGTGAAGGGGTGGCCGGCCCTCACACTCCGGTTCATAGCTCTGTAGGGGTGCCCGGCCCTCACACCCCGTTTCATGGCACTAAAGGGGTGCCCGGCACTCACACCCCGTTTCATGGCACTGAAGGGGTACCCGGCCCTAACACCCTGGTTCATGTCACTTATGGGGTGCCCGGCGCTCACACCGCCGGTCATGGTGCAGGAGGGGTGCCCGGCCCTGACACCCCAGGTCATGTGAAGGGGTGCCCGGCACACACACCCTTTTTCAAAGCACTGTATGGGTGCTCGGCACTCACACCCCGTTTCTTGGGACTTAAGGGGTGCCCGTCCCTCACAACCAGGTTTATGACACTGAAAGGGTACCCGGCCCTCACACACCAGGTCATGTCACTGAAGGGAAGCCCGGCCCTCACACCCCGGGTCATGGCACTGAAGGGGTGCCCGGCCCGCACACCCGGGGTCATGTCACTTAAGGGGTGCACGGCCCTCATACCCCGGGTCATGGACCTAAAGGGGTGCCTGGCCTTCACACCCCGGGTCATGGGGTTTAAGCGTTTCCCGGTTCTTACACCACGGGTCATGGAGCTGAAGGGGTACCCGGCCATCACACCCCGATTCATGGCACTGAAAGGGTGCCCGGTCCTTCACACCCCGGGTCATGTCGCTGAAGGAGTGCACGGCCCTCACACCCCGGGTCATGGACCTAAAGGGGTGCCCGGCCCTAACACCCCGGGTCATGGGGTTGAAGCGGTTCCCGGTCCTCACACCACGGGTCATGGAGCTGAAGGGGTGCCCGGCCATCACACCGCGATTCATGGCACTGAAAGGGTGCCCGGCCCTCACACCCAGGGTCATGGCAATGAATAGGTGCCCGGCCGTCACACCCCAGTTCATAGCTCTGTCGGGGTGCCCGGGCCTCACACCCCGTTCCATGGCACTAAAGGGATGCCAGACCCTCACACCCCGGCTCATGGCACTGAAGGGGTGCCCGTCCCTAAAGCTCCGGGTCATGTCACTTAAGAGGTGCCCGGCCCTCACACCCCTGGCCATGGCACTGAAGGTATGCCGGGCCCTCAGAGCCCTGGTCATAGAGCAAAACGAGTGCCCGGCCCTCACCCCCCGGGTCATGGGGCTGAAGTGGTGCCCAGCCTTCACCCCCCGGGTCATGGCACTGAAGGATTGAACGGCCCTCACACCCCGGGTCATGGACCTAAAGGGGTGCCCGGCCTTCACACCACGGGTCATGTCACTGAGGGTGCCTGACCACACCCCGATTCTTGGCACTGAAATCGAGCCCGGCCCTAACACTCTGGGTCATGGTGCTGAAGGGGTGCCCCCTCACACCCCAGGTCATGTCACTGAAGGGGTTCCTGGCCCTCACACCCCGGGTCATGGCACTGAAGGGGTGCCTGTCCCTCACACCCCGATTCATTTCACTGAAGGGGTGCCTAATCCTCACACCCCGGGTCATGTGAAGGGGTGCCCGGCCCTCACACCCCGGTTTGCAGCACTCTAGGGGTGCCCGGCCCTCACACCCCGTTTCATGGCACTGAAAGGGTGCCCGGCCCTCACACTCCGGTTCATGACAGTGAAGGGGTGCCCAGCCCTAACACCGCGGATCATGGCACTGAAGGGGTGCCTGGCCCTCACACCACGGGTCATGGGGTTGAAGCGGTTCCCGGCCCTCACACCCTGGGTCATGGTGCTGGAGGGGTGCCCGGCCCTCACACCCCGGGTCATGTCACTGGAAGGGGTGCCTGCAATCACACCCCAGGTCATGTCACTGAAGGGGTGCCCGGCCCTCACACCCCGGGTCATGGCACTGAAGGGGTGCCCGGCCCTCACACCCCGGTTCATGGGGTTGAAGCGGTTCCCGGCCATCACACCCCGGGTCATGGTGCTGATGGGGTGCCCGGCCCTCACACCCCGATTCTTGGCACTGAAATCGAGCCCGGCCCTAACACTCTGGGTCATGGTGCTGAAGGCGTGCCCGGCCCTCACACCCCGATTCATTTCACTGAAGGGGTGCCCGACCCTCACACAACGGGTCATGTGAAGGGGTGAACGGCCCTAACACCCCGGGTCATGGACCTAAAGGGGTGCCCGGCATTAACACCACGGGTCATGGGGTTGAAGCGGTTCCCGGCCCTCACACCCCGGGTCATGTCACTGAAGGGGTGCCCGGCCCTCACACCCCAGGTCATGTCACTGAAGGGGTTCCCGGCCCTCACATCCCGGGTCATGGCACTGAAGGGGTGCCTGTCCCTCACACCCCGGGTCATGGTGCTGAAGGGCTGCCTGGCTTTCACACCCCGATTTATGGCACTGAAAGGGTGCCCGGCCCTCAAACCCCGGGTCATGGTGTCGGAGGGGTGCCCGGCCCTCAAACCCCGGGTCATGGTGCTGATGGGGTTCCCGGCCCTCAAACCCCGGGTCATGGTGCTGGAGGGGTGCCCGGCCCTCACACACCGGGTCATGTCACTGAAGGGGTTCCCGGCCCTCACACCCCAGGTCATGTCACTGAAGGGGTTCCCGGCCCTCACACCCCGGGTCATGGCACTGAAGGGGTGCCTGTCCCTCACACCCCGGGTCATGGTGCTGAAGGGCTGCCTGGCTTTCACACCCCGATTTATGGCACTGAAAGGGTGCCCGGCCCTCAAACCCCGGGTCATGGTGTCGCAGGGGTGCCCGGCCCTCACACCCCTGGTCATGTCACTAAAGGGGTGCCCGGGCCTCACACACCGGTTCATGGGGTTGAAACGGTTCCCGGCCCGCACACCCCGGGTCATGGTGCTGATGGGGTTCCCGGCCCTCAAACCCCGGGTCATGGTGCTGGAGGGGTGCCCGGCCCTCACACCCCCGGGTCATATCACTGAAAGGGTTCCCGGCCCTCATACCCCGTGTCATGTCACTGAAGGGGTGCCCAGCTGTCACACTCCGGATCATGGCACTTAAGGGGTGCCTAGCCCTCACACCCCGGGTCATGGTACTGAAGGGCTGCACGGTCTTCACACCCCGGGTCATGGTTCTGATGGGGTGCCCGGCCCTCATACCCCGGGTCATGGTGCTGGAGGGGTGCCCGGCCATTACATCCCGATTCATGGCACTGAAATCGAGCCCAGCCCTCATACCCCGGGTCATGGCACTGAAAAGGTGCCCGGCCCTCACACCCCGTGTCATGTGAAGGGGTGCCCGGCCCTCACACTCCGGTTCATAGCTCTATAGGGGTGCCCTGCCCTCACACCCCGTTTCATGGCACTAAAGGGTTGCCCGGCATTCACACCCCGGCTCATGGCAGTGAAGGGGTGCCCGGTCCTAAAGCCCCGGGTCATGTCACTTATGGGGGTGCCTGCTCACACCCCTGGCCGCGTTGGAGGCAATCGGCCTCACACCCCTGTCATGCGTGAAGGGGTGCCCGGCACACACACCCTTTTTCAAAGCACTGTATGTGTGCTCGGCACTCACACCCCGTTTCATGGCACTTAAGGGGTGCCCGTCCCTCACAACCAGGTTTATGACACTGAAAGGGTGCCCGGCCCTCACACCCCAGGTCATGTCACTGAAGGGAAGCCCGGCCCTCACACCCCGTGTCATGGTGCTGAAGGGGTGCCCGGCCCTCAAACCCCGGGTCATGTCACTAAACGGGTGCCCGGCCCTCACACCCCGGGTCATGTCACTTAAGGGGTGCACGGCCCTCACACCCCGGGTCATGGACCTAAAGGGTTGCCTGGCCTTCACACCCCGGGTCATGGGGTTTAAGCGGTTCCCGGCCTCACACCACGGGTCATGGAGCTGAAGGGGTACCCGGCCATCACACCCCGGATTCATGGCACTGAAAGGGTGCCCATCCTTCTCAGCACCCCGGCCGCGTCAGCTGAAGTGGTGCACGGCCTCACACCCCGGGTCATGGACCTAAAGGGATGCCCGGCCCTCACACCCCGGGTCATGGGGTTGAAGCGGTTCCCGGTCCTCACACCACGGGTCATAGAGCTGAAGGGGTGCCCGGCCATCACACCGCGATTCATGGCACTGAAAGGGTGACCGGCCCTCACACCACGGGTCATGGCAATGAATAGGTGCCCGGCCGTCACACCCCAAAGTTCATAGCTCTGAAATGGTGCCTGGCTCACACCCTGTTCCATGGCACTAAAGGATGCCAGACCACACCCAGGCTCATGGCACGAAGGGGTGCCCGGCCCTCACACCCCGGGTCATGTCACTGAAGGGGTGCCCGGCCCTCACACCCCGGGTAATGGCACTGAAGGTATGCCGGGCCCTCAGAGCCCTGGTCATAGAGCAAAACGAGTGCCCGGCCCTCACCCCCCGGGTCATGGGGCTGAAGTGGTGCCCAGCCTTCACCCCCCGGGTCATGGCACTGAAGGATTGAACGGCCCTCACACCCCGGGTCATGGACCTAAAGGGGTGCCCGGCCTTCACACCACGGGTCATGGGGTTGAAGCGGTTCCCGGCCCTCACACCCCGGGTCATGTCCCTGAAAGGGTGCCCGGCCCTCACACCCCAGGTCATGTCACTGAAAGGGTTCCCGGCCCTCACACCCCGGGTCATGGCACTGAAGGGGTGCCTGTCCCTCACACCCCGGGTCATGGTGCTGAAAGGCTGCCTGGCTTTCACACCCCGATTTATGGCACTGAAAGGGTGCCCGGCCCTCAAACCCCGGGTCATGGTGTCTGAGGGGTGCCCGGCCCTCACACCCCTGGTCATGTCACTAAAGGGGTGCCCGGGCCTCACACCCCGGTTCATGGGGTTGAAGCGGTTCCCGGCCCACACACCCAGGGTCATGGTGCTGATGGGGTTCGCGGCCCTCAAACCCCGGGTCATGTCACTGAAAGGGTTCCCGGCCCTCATACCCCGTGTCATGTCACTGAAGGGGTGCCCAGCTGTCACACTCGGATCATGGCACTTAAGGGTGCCTCTAGCCCTCACACCCCCGGGTCATGGCAATCAGTAATGTCACACCTGGGGCTCAAAGCAATGGGGGTGCCCCTGCCCTCATACTCCCATGGTGCTGAGGTGCCTGGCCACATCCCGATTCATGGCACTGAAATCGAGCCCGGCCCTCATACCCCGGGTCATGGCACTGAAAAGGTGCCCGGCCCTCACACTCCGTGTCATGTGAATGGGTGCCCGGCCCTCACACTCCGGTTCATAGCTCTGTAGGGGTGCCCGGCCCTCACACCCCGTTTCATGGCACTAAAGGGGTGCCCGGCACTCACACCCAGGCTCATGGCACTGAAGGGGTGCCCGGCCCTAACACCCTGGTTCATGTCACTTATGGGGTGCCCGGCGCTCACACCCCGGGTCATGGTGCTGGAGGGGTGACCAGCCATGACACCCCGGGTCATGTGAAGGGGTGCCTGGCACACACACCCTTTTTCAAAGCACTGTATGGGTGCTCGGCACTCACACCCCGTTTCATGGCACTTCAGGGGTGCCCGTCCCTCACAACCAGGTTTATGACACTGAAAGGGTGCCCGGCCCTCACACCCTAGGGTCATGTCATCACTGAAGGGGTGCCTGGCCTCACACCCCGGGTCATGGCACTGAAAGGGTGCCTGGCCCTCACACCCCGATTCATGACACTAAAGGGGTGCCCGGCCCTCACACCCCGGGTCATGTCACTGAAGGGGTGCCCGGCCGTCACACTCCAAATAAGTGGTGCTGAGGGGTGCCTGCCCACCTGGGTGATGTCACTAAACGGGTGCCCGGCCTCACACCCCGGGTCAGGCGCCACTTAAGGGTGCACGGCCCCACCCCGGTCATGGACCTAAAGGGTTGCTCTGGCCTTCACACCCCTGGGTCAGCGGGCTTAAGCGGTTCCCTGGTCCTCACCATGGGTCAGCGGAGCTGAAGGCACCTGGCCATCACACCCCCTGATTCATGGCACTGAAAGGGTGCCCATCCTTCACACCCCGGGTCATAAAATGTTGAGTGGTGCACGGCCTCACACCCCGGGTCATGGACCTAAAGGGGTGCCCGGCCCTCACACCCCGGGTCATGGGGTTGAAGCGGTTCCCGGTCCTCACACCACGGGTCATGGAGCTGAAGGGGTGCCCGGCCATCACACAGCGATTCATGGCACTGTAAGGGTAACCGGCCTTATCACCCCGGGTCATGTCACTGAAGAGGTGCCCGGCCCTCGCACCCCTGGCCATGGCACTGAAGGCATGCCGGGCCCTCACAGCCCTGGTCATAGAGCAAAACGAGTGCCCGGCCCTCACGACCGGGTCATGGGGCTGAAGTGGTGCCCAGCCTTCACCCCCCGGGTCATGGCACTGAAGGAGTAAACGGCCCTCACACCCCGGGTCATGGACCTAAAGGGGTGGCCGGCCTTCACACCACGGGTCATGGGGTTGAAGCGGTTCCCGGCCCTCACACCCCGGGTCATGTCCCTGAAGGGGTGCCCGGCCCCACCCCAGGTCATATCACTGAAGGTTCCTGGCCTCACACCCCGGGTCATGGCACTGAAGGGGTGCCTGTCCTCACAACCTGGCTCAAGGGCGCTTGAAGGGCTGCCTGGGCCAGCACACCCCTGATTTATGGCACTGGAAGGGTGCCTGCCTCAAACCTGGTCAGGTGCCGGAGGGGTGCCCGGCCCTCTACACCCTGGTCAGTGTCACTAGCTAGTGCCCGGCCTCACACCCCGGGTCATGTCGCTGAAGTGGTGCACGGCCACACCCCGGGTCATGGATTACAAGGTGCTCTGGCCTCACACCCCGGGTCATGGGGCTGGAAGCTGCTTCTCGGCCCTCACACCACGGGTCATTGAGCTGAAGGGGTGCCTGGCCATCACACCAAGTGATTCTGCACTGAAAGGGTAACCGGCCCTCACACCCCGGGTCTTGGCAATGAATAGGTGCCCGGCCGTCACACCCCAGTTCATTGCTCTGTCGGGGTGCCCGGGCCTCACACCCCGTTCCATGGCACTAAAGGGATGCCAGACCCTCACACCCCGGCTCATGGCACTGAAGGGGTGCCCGGCCCTAAAGCCCCGGGTCATGTCACTAAAGAGGTGCCCGGCCCTCACACCCCTGGCCATGGGACTGAAGGTATGCCGGGCCCTCACACCCCTGGTCATAGAGCAAAACGAGTGCCCGGCCCTCACCCCCCCGGGTCATGGGACTGAAGGAATGACCGGCCCTCACACCCCGGGTCATGGCACTGAAAGGGTTCCCGGCCCTCACACCCAGGGTCAGCGGTGTTGACGGGTGCTCACACCCAGGGTCATAGCTCTGAAGGGGTGCCCGGCCCTCACACCCCGTTTCATGGCACTAAAGGGGTGCCCGGCCCTCACACCCCGGCTCATGGCACTGAAGGGGTGCGCGGCCCTCACACCCCGGGTCATGGACCTAAAGGGGTGCCCGGCCCTCACACCCCTGATAATAGAGCTAAACGAGTGCCCGGCCCTCAAAACCCCCCGGTTCATATCATTGAAGGGGTGCTCGGCCCACACACCCCGGGTCATATCACTGAAAAAATGCCCGGCCCTCACACCCAGGGTCATAGCTCTTAAGGGGTGCCCGGCCTCACACCTGGGGTCATGGCACTGAAGGGGTGCTCTGGCGCTCACACCCTGGCCATGATGAAGGGGTGCCTGGCTTTCACACCCCGATTCATGCACCAGTAAGCCACACACCCCAGGTTACAGGCCACCAGTGGATGCCCGGCCCTCACACCCCAGGGCATGGTGCTGAAGGGGTGCCCGGCTTTCACACCCGGATTCATGGCACTGAAAGGGTGCCCGGCCCTCACACCGCGGGTCATGGTGGCTGAGGGGTGCCCGGCCCTCACACCCCGGGTCATGGGGTTGAAGCGGTTTCCGGCCCTCACACCCCTGGTCATAGACCTAAGCGAGTGCCCGGCCCTCACACCCCTGGTCATAGACCTAAACGAGTGCCCGGCCCTCACACCCCTGGTCATAGACCTAAACAAGTGCCCGGCCTTTGCACCCCGGGTCATGGGGCTGAAGGTGTGTCCCGCCCTCACACCCCGGGTCATGGCACTGAAGGAGTGACAGGCCCTCACACCCCAGGTTATGGCACTGAAAGGGTACGCTGCCCACACATGTGGGTCATGTCATTGAAAGGGTGCCCGGCCCTCACACCCCGGTGTCATGTCACTGAAAGGTTGCCCGGCCCTCACACCACGGGTCATAGCACTGAAGGGGTGCCCGGCCCTCATACCCAGGATCATGGTGCTGGAAGGGTTCCCGGCCGTCACACCCCGATTCATGGCACTGAAATCGAGCCCGGCCCTCACACCCCAGGTCATGGCACTGAAAAGGTGCCCAGCCCTCACACCCCGTGTCATATGAAGGGCTGCCCGGCCCTCACACCCCGTGTCATATGAAGTGGTGCCCGGCCCTCACACCCCGATTCATAGCTCTGTAGGGTTGCCCGGCCCTCACACCCCGTTTCATGGCACTAAAGGGGTGCCCGGCCCTCACACCCCGGCTCATGGCACTAAAGGGGTGCCCGGCCCTCACACACCTCGTTATAGACCTAAACGGGTGCTCAGCCCTCACACCCCGTGTCATGTGAAGGGGTGCCCGGCCCTCACACCCCGTTTCATGGCACTAAAGGGGTGCCCGGCCCTCACACCCCGGCTCATGGCACTGAAGGGGTGCCCGTAACTGACGCCCCGGGTCATGTCACTGAAGGGGTGGCCAGCCCTCACACCCCGGGTCATGTCACTGAAGGGGTGCCCAGCCGTCACACCCCTGGCCATGGCACTGAAGGTGTGCCCGGCCCTCACACACCTGGTTATAGACCTAAACGGGTGGTCGGCCCTCACACCTCGGGACATGGGGCTGAAGGGGTGCCCGGCCGTCACACTTCAGGTCATGGCACTGAAGGAGTGGCTGGCCCTCACACCCCGACTCATGGCACTGAAAGGGTGCTCGGCCCTCACACCCCAGGTCATAGCACTGAAGGGGTGCCCGCCCACACACCCCTGGCCATAGACCTAAACGAGTGCCCGGCCCTCACATCCCGGGTCATGGCACTGAAGGAGTGACCGGCCCTCACACCCCGGGTCATGTCACTGAAGCGGTGACCAGCCGTCACACCCCTGGCCATGGCACTGAAGGTGTGCCCGGCCCTCACACACCTGGTTATTGACCTAAATGGGTGACCGGCCCTCACACCTCGGGACATGGGGCTGAAGGGGTGCCCGGCCGTCACACCCGGGGTCATGGCAATGAAGGAGTGGCTGGCTCTCACACCCCGGGTCATGGCACTGAAAGGGTGCCCGGCCCTCACACCCCGTGTCATGGTGCTGAAGGGGTGCCCGGCCCTCAAACCCCGGGTCATGTCACTGAAGGGGTGCCCGGCGCTCACACTCCGGGTCATGGTGCTGGAGGGGTGCCCGGCCCTCACACCCCGGGTCATTACACTAAACGGGTGCCCGGCCCTCACACCCCGGGTCATGTCACTTAAGGGGTGCACGGCCCTCACACCCCGGGTCATGGACCTAAAGGGTTGCCTGGCCTTCACACTCCAGGTCATGGGGTTTAAGCGGTTCCCGGTCCTCACACCACGGGTCATGGAGCTGAAGGGGTACCCGGCCATCACACCCCGATTCATAGCACTGAAAGGGTGCCCATCCTTCACACCCCGGGTCATGTCG